>NW_027168036.1:0-74807 GCF_040954835.1 Lepisosteus oculatus | reverse complement strand
GGCTGAGTGTGTGGGCTCTTGTGAGCCTTGCTGTTACAAGGAGATTCAGTTGTCTGAAAAAACGCGTTTATTTCGGGCTGAAAAACACGTTTTGAAAAGTGTGATGTTACTGCCCCATAACTTACATGGGTTGACCAAACTTGCAGAAACATGTTTATTTCTGCTGAAAAACACGTTTTGACACTTTCTGTACACTGGGGTTAAAGGCTGAGTGTGTGGGCTCTTCTGAGCCTTGCTGTTACAAGGAGATTCAGTTGTCTGAAAAAACGCGTTTATTTCGGGCTGAAAAACACGTTTTGAAAAGTGTGATGTTACTGCCCCATAACTTACATGGGGTTGACCAAACTTGCAGAAACATGTTTATTTCTGCTGAAAAACACGTTTTGACACTTTCTGTACACTGGGGTTAAGGGCTGAGTGTGTGGGCTCTTCTGAGCCTTGCTGTTACAAGGAGATTCAGTTGTCTGAAAAAACGCGTTTATTTCGGGCTGAAAAACACGTTTTGAAAAGTGTGATGTTACTGCCCCATAACTTACATGGGGTTGACCAAACTTGCAGAAACATGTTTATTTCTGCTGAAAAACACGTTTTGACACTTTCTGTACACTGGGGTTAAGGGCTGAGTGTGTGGGCTCTCTCTAGCCTTGCTGTTACAAGGAGATTCAGTTGTCTGAAAAAACGCGTTTATTTCGGGCTGAAAAACACGTTTTGAAAAGTGTGATGTTTCTGGCCCATAACTTACATGGGGTTGACCAAACTTGCAGAAACATGTTTATTTCTGCTGAAAAACACGTTTTGACACTTTCTGTACACTGGGGTTAAGGGCTGAGTGTGTGGGCTCTTCTGAGCCTTGCTGTTACAAGGAGATTCAGTTGTCTGAAAAAACGCGTTTATTTCGGGCTGAAAAACACGTTTTGAAAAGTGTGATGTTACTGCCCCATAACTTACATGGGGTTGACCAAACTTGCAGAAACATGTTTATTTCTGCTAAAAAACACGTTTTTACCCTTTCTGCACACTGGGGTTAAGGGCTGAGTGTGTGGGCACTTCTGAGCCTTGCTGTTACAAGTAGATTCAGTTGCCTGAAAAAACGCGTTTATTTCGGGCTGAAAAACACGTTTTGAAAAGTGTCATGTTACTGCCCCATAACTTACATGGGGTTGACCAAACTTGCAGAAACATGTTTATTTCTGCTGAAAAACACGTTTTGACACTTTCTGTACACTGGGGTTAAGGGCTGAGTGTGTGGGCTCTTGTGAGCCTTGCTGTTACAAGGAGATTCAGTTGTCTTAAAAAACGCGTTTATTTCGGGCTGAAAAACACGTTTTGAAAAGGTGATGTTACTGCCCCATAACTTACATGGGGTTGACCAAACTTGCAGAAACATGTTTATTTCTGCTGAAAAACACGTTTTGACACTTTCTGTACACTGGGGTTAAGGGCTGAGTGTGTGGGCTCTTGTGAGCCTTGCTGTTACAAGGAGATTCAGTTGTCTTAAAAAACGCGTTTATTTCGGGCTGAAAACACGTTTTGAAAAGTGTGATGTTACTGCCCCATAACTTACATGGGGTTGACCAAACTTGCAGAAACATGTTTATTTCTGCTGAAAAACACGTTTTGACACTTTCTGTACACTGGGGTTAAGGGCTGAGTGTGTGGGCTCTTCTGAGCCTTGCTGTTACAAGGAGATTCAGTTGTCTGAAAAAACGCGTTTATTTCGGGCTGAAAAACACGTTTTGAAAAGTGTGATGTTACTGCCCCATAACTTACATGGGGTTGACCAAACTTGCAGAAACATGTTTATTTCTGCTGAAAAACACGTTTTGACACTTTCTGTACACTGGGGTTAAGGGCTGAGTGTGTGGGCTCTTCTTAGCCTTGCTGTTACAAGGAGATTCAGTTGACTGAAAAAACGCGTTTATTTCGGGCTAAAAAACACGTTTTGAAAAGTGTCATGTTACTGCCCCATAACTTACATGGGGTTGACCAAACTTGCAGAAACATGTTTATTTCTGCTGAAAAACACGTTTTGACACTTTCTGTACACTGGGGTTAAGGGCTGAGTGTGTGGGCTCTTGTGAGCCTTGCTGTTACAAGGAGATTCAGTTGTCTGAAAAAACGCGTTTATTTCGGGCTGAAAAACACGTTTTGAAAAGTGTGATGTTACTGCCCCATAACTTACATGGGGTTGACCAAACTTGCAGAAACATGTTTATTTCTGCTGAAAAACACGTTTTGACACTTTCTGTACACTGGGGTTAAAGGCTGAGTGTGTGGGCTCTTCTGAGCCTTGCTGTTACAAGGAGATTCAGTTGTCTGAAAAAACGCGTTTATTTCGGGCTGAAAAACACGTTTTGAAAAGTGTGATGTTACTGCCCCATAACTTACATGGGGTTGACCAAACTTGCAGAAACATGTTTATTTCTGCTGAAAAACACGTTTTGACACTTTCTGTACACTGGGGTTAAAGGCTGAGTGTGTGGGCTCTTCTGAGCCTTGCTGTTACAAGGAGATTCAGTTGTCTGAAAAAACGCGTTTATTTCGGGCTGAAAAACATGTTTTGAAAAGTGTGATGTTACTGCCCCATAACTTACATGGGGTTGACCAAACTTGCAGAAACATGTTTATTTCTGCTAAAAAACACGTTTTGACCCTTTCTGCACACTGGGGTTAAGGGCTGAGTGTGTGGGCACTTCTGAGCCTTGCTGTTACAAGGAGATTCAGTTGTCTGAAAAAACGTGTTTATTTCGGGCTGAAAAACACGTTTTGAAAAGTGTGATGTTACTGCCCCATAACTTACATGGGGTTGACCAAACTTGCAGAAACATGTTTATTTCTGCTGAAAAACACGTTTTGACACTTTCTGTACACTGGGGTTAAGGGCTGAGTGTGTGGGCTCTTCTGAGCCTTGCTGTTACAAGGAGATTCAGTTGTCTGAAAAAACGCGTTTCTTTCGGGCTGAAAAACACGTTTTGAAAAGTGTGATGTTACTGCCCCATAACTTACATGGGGTTGACCAAACTTGCAGAAACATGTTTATTTCTGCTGAAAAACACATTTTGACACTTTCTGTACACTGGGGTTAAGGGCTGAGTGTGTGGGCTCTTCTTAGCCTTGCTGTTACAAGGAGATTCAGTTGACTGAAAAAACGCGTTTATTTCGGGCTAAAAAACACGTTTTGAAAAGTGTCATGTTACTGCCCCATAACTTACATGGGGTTGACCAAACTTGCAGAAACATGTTTATTTCTGCTGAAAAACACGTTTTGACACTTTCTGTACACTGGGGTTAAGGGCTGTGTGTGTGGGCTCTTCTTAGCCTTGCTGTTACAAGGAGATTCAGTTGTCTGAAAAAACGCGTTTATTTCGGGCTGAAAAACACGTTTTGAAAAGTGTCATGTTACTGCCCCATAACTTACATGGGGTTGACCAAACTTGCAGAAACATGTTTATTTCTGCTGAAAAACACTTTTTGACACTTTCTGTACACTGGGGTTAAGGGCTGAGTGTGTGGGGTCTTCTGAGCCTTGCTGTTACAAGGAGATTCAGTTGTCTGAAAAAACGCGTTTATTTCGGGCTGAAAAACACGTTTTGAAAAGTGTGATGTTACTGCCCCATAACTTACATGGGGTTGACCAAACTTGCAGAAACATGTTTATTTCTGCTGAAAAACACGTTTTGACACTTTCTGTATACTGGGGTTAAGGGCTGAGTGTGTGGGCTCTTCTGAGCCTTGCTGTTACAAGGAGATTCAGTTGTCTGAAAAAACGCGTTTATTTCGGGCTGAAAAACACGTTTTGAAAAGTGTGATGTTACTGCCCCATAACTTACATGGGGTTGACCAAACTTGCAGAAACATGTTTATTTCTGCTGAAAAACACGTTTTGACACTTTCTGTACACTGGGGTTAAGGGCTGAGTGTGTGGGCTCTTCTGAGCCTTGCTGTTACAAGGAGATTCAGTTGTCTGAAAAAACGTGTTTATTTCGGGCTGAAAAACACGTTTTGAAAAGTGTGATGTTACTGCCCCATAACTTACATGGGGTTGACCAAACTTGCAGAAACATGTTTATTTCTGCTGAAAAACACGTTTTGACACTTTCTGTACACTGGGGTTAAGGGCTGAGTGTGTGGGCTCTTCTGAGCCTTGCTGTTACAAGGAGATTCAGTTGTCTGAAAAAACGTGTTTATTTCGGGCTGAAAAACACGTTTTGAAAAGTGTGATGTTACTGCCCCATAACTTACATGGGGTTGACCAAACTTGCAGAAACATGTTTATTTCTGCTGAAAAACACGTTTTGACACTTTCTGTACACTGGGGTTAAGGGCTGAGTGTGTGGGCTCTTCTGAGCCTTGCTGTTACAAGGAGATTCAGTTGTCTGAAAAAACGCGTTTATTTCGGGCTGAAAAACACGTTTTGAAAAGTGTGATGTTACTGCCCCATAACTTACATGGGGTTGACCAAACTTGCAGAAACATGTTTATTTCTGCTGAAAAACACGTTTTGACACTTTCTGTACACTGGGGTTAAGGGCTGAGTGTGTGGGCTCTTCTGAGCCTTGCTGTTACAAGGAGATTCAGTTGTCTGAAAAAACGCGTTTATTTCGGGCTGAAAAACACGTTTTGAAAAGTGTGATGTTACTGCCCCATAACTTACATGGGGTTGACCAAACTTGCAGAAACATGTTTATTTCTGCTGAAAAACACGTTTTGACACTTTCTGTACACTGGGGTTAAGGGCTGAGTGTGTGGGCTCTTCTGAGCCTTGCTGTTACAAGGAGATTCAGTTGTTTGAAAAAACGCGTTTATTTCGGGCTGAAAAACACGTTTTGAAAAGTGTGATGTTACTGCCCCATAACTTAGATGGGGTTGACCAAACTTGCAGAAACATGTTTATTTCTGCTGAAAAACACGTTTTGACACTTTCTGTACACTGGGGTTAAGGGCTGAGTGTGTGGGCTCTTGTGAGCCTTGCTGTTACAAGGAGATTCAGTTGTCTGAAAAAACGCGTTTATTTCGGGCTGAAAAACACGTTTTGAAAAGTGTGATGTTACTGCCCCATAACTTACATGGGGTTGACCAAACTTGCAGAAACATGTTTATTTCTGCTGAAAAACACGTTTTGACACTTTCTGTACACTGGGGTTAAGGGCTGAGTGTGTGGGCTCTTGTGAGCCTTGCTGTTACAAGGAGATTCAGTTGTCTGAAAAAACGCGTTTATTTCGGGCTGAAAAACACGTTTTGAAAAGTGTGATGTTACTGCCCCTATAACTTACATGGGGTTGACCAAACTTGCAGAAACATGTTTATTTCTGCTGAAAAACACGTTTTGACACTTTCTGTACACTGGGGTTAAGGGCTGAGTGTGTGGGCTCTTCTGAGCCTTGCTGTTACAAGGAGATTCAGTTGTCTGAAAAAACGCGTTTATTTCGGGCTGAAAAACACGTTTTGAAAAGTGTGATGTTACTGCCCCATAACTTACATGGGGTTAACCAAACTTGCAGAAACATGTTTATTTCTGCTGAAAAACACGTTTTGACACTTTCTGTACACTGGGGTTAAGGGCTGAGTGTGTGGGCTCTTCTGAGCCTTGCTGTTACAAGGAGATTCAGTTGTCTGAAAAAACGCGTTTATTTCGGGCTGAAAAACACGTTTTGAAAAGTGTGATGTTACTGCCCCATAACTTACATGGGGTTGACCAAACTTGCAGAAACATGTTTATTTCTGCTGAAAAACACGTTTTGACACCTTCTGTACACTGGGGTTAAGGGCTGAGTGTGTGGGCTCTTCTGAGCCTTGCTGTTACAAGGAGATTCAGTTGTCTGAAAAAACGCGTTTATTTCGGGCTGAAAAACACGTTTTGAAAAGTGTGATGTTACTGCCCCATAACTTACATGGGGTTGACCAAACTTGCAGAAACATGTTTATTTCTGCTGAAAAACACGTTTTGACACTTTCTGTACACTGGGGTTAAGGGCTGAGTGTGTGGGCTCTTCTGAGCCTTGCTGTTACAAGGAGATTCAGTTGTCTGAAAAAACGCGTTTATTTCGGGCTGAAAAACACGTTTTGAAAAGTGTGATGTTACTGCCCCATAACTTACATGGGGTTGACCAAACTTGCAGAAACATGTTTATTTCTGCTGAAAAACACGTTTTGACACTTTCTGTACACTGGGGTTAAGGGCTGAGTGTGTGGGCTCTTCTGAGCCTTGCTGTTACAAGGAGATTCAGTTGTTTGAAAAAACGCGTTTATTTCGGGCTGAAAAACACGTTTTGAAAAGTGTGATGTTAGTGCCCCATAACTTACATGGGGTTGACCAAACTTGCAGAAACATGTTTATTTCTGCTAAAAAACACGTTTTGACCCTTTCTGCACACTGCGGTTAAGGGCTGAGTGTGTGGGCTCTTCTGAGCCTTGCTGTTACAAGTAGATTCAGTTGCCTGAAAAAACGCGTTTATTTCGGGCTGAAAAACACGTTTTGAAAAGTGTGATGTTACTGCCCCATAACTTAGATGGGGTTGACCAAACTTGCAGAAACATGTTTATTTCTGCTGAAAAACACGTTTTGACACTTTCTGTACACTGGGTTAAGGGCTGAGTGTGTGGGCTCTTGTGAGCCTTGCTGTTACAAGGAGATTCAGTTGTCTGAAAAAACGCGTTTATTTCGGGCTGAAAAACACGTTTTGAAAAGTGTGATGTTACTGCCCCATAACTTACATGGGGTTGACCAAACTTGCAGAAACATGTTTATTTCTGCAGAAAACACGTTTTGACACTTTCTGTACACTGGGGTTAAGGGCTGAGTGTGTGGGCTCTTCTGAGCCTTGCTGTTACAAGGAGATTCAGTTGTCTGAAAAAACGCGTTTATTTCGGGCTGAAAAACAAGTTTTTGAAAAGTGTGATGTTACTGCCCCATAACTTACATGGGGTTGACCAAACTTGCAGAAACATGTTTATTTCTGCTGAAAAACACGTTTTGACACTTTCTGTACACTGGGGTTAAAGGCTGAGTGTGTGGGCTCTTCTGAGCCTTGCTGTTACAAGGAGATTCAGTTGTCTGAAAAAACGCGTTTATTTCGGGCTGAAAAACACGTTTTGAAAAGTGTGATGTTACTGCCCCGTAACTTACATGGGGTTGACCAAACTTGCAGAAACATGTTTATTTCTGCTGAAAAACACGTTTTGACACTTTCTGTACACTGGGGTTAAAGGCTGAGTGTGTGGGCTCTTCTGAGCCTTGCTGTTACAAGGAGATTCAGTTGTCTGAAAAAACGCGTTTATTTCGGGCTGAAAAACATGTTTTGAAAAGTGTGATGTTACTGCCCCATAACTTACATGGGGTTGACCAAACTTGCAGAAACATGTTTATTTCTGCTGAAAAACACGTTTTGACACTTTCTGTACACTGGGGTTAAGGGCTGAGTGTGTGGGCTCTTCTGAGCCTTGCTGTTACAAGGAGATTCAGTTGTCTGAAAAAACGCGTTTATTTCGGGCTGAAAAACACGTTTTGAAAAGTGTGATGTTACTGCCCCATAACTTACATGGGGTTGACCAAACTTGCAGAAACATGTTTATTTCTGCTGAAAAACACGTTTTGACACTTTCTGTACACTGGGGTTAAGGGCTGAGTGTGTGGGCTCTTCTGAGCCTTGCTGTTACAAGGAGATTCAGTTGTCTGAAAAAACGCGTTTATTTCGGGCTGAAAAACACGTTTTGAAAAGTGTGATGTTACTGCCCCATAACTTACATGGGGTTGACCAAACTTGCAGAAACATGTTTATTTCTGCTGAAAAACACGTTTTGACACTTTCTGTACACTGGGGTTAAGGGCTGAGTGTGTGGGCTCTTCTGAGCCTTGCTGTTACAAGGAGATTCAGTTGTCTGAAAAAACGCGTTTATTTCGGGCTGAAAAACACGTTTTGAAAAGTGTGATGTTACTGCCCCATAACTTACATGGGGTTGACCAAACTTGCAGAAACATGTTTATTTCTGCTGAAAAACACGTTTTGACACTTTCTGTACACTGGGGTTAAGGGCTGAGTGTGTGGGCTCTTCTGAGCCTTGCTGTTACAAGGAGATTCAGTTGTCTGAAAAAACGCGTTTATTTCGGGCTGAAAAACACGTTTTGAAAAGTGTGATGTTACTGCCCCATAACTTACATGGGGTTGACCAAACTTGCAGAAACATGTTTATTTCTGCTGAAAAACACGTTTTGACACTTTCTGTACACTGGGGTTAAGGGCTGAGTGTGTGGGCTCTTGTGAGCCTTGCTGTTACAAGGAGATTCAGTTGTCTGAAAAAACGCGTTTATTTCGGGCTGAAAAACACGTTTTGAAAAGTGTGATGTTACTGCCCCATAACTTACATGGGGTTGACCAAACTTGCAGAAACATGTTTATTTCTGCTGAAAAACACGTTTTGACACTTTCTGTACACTGGGGTTAAGGGCTGAGTGTGTGGGCTCTTCTGAGCCTTGCTGTTACAAGGAGATTCAGTTGTCTGAAAAAACGCGTTTATTTCGGGCTGAAAAACACGTTTTGAAAAGTGTGATGTTACTGCCCCATAACTTACATGGGGTTGACCAAACTTGCAGAAACATGTTTATTTCTGCTGAAAAACACGTTTTGACACTTTCTGTACACTGGGGTTAAGGGCTGAGTGTGTGGGCTCTTCTTAGCCTTGCTGTTACAAGGAGATTCAGTTGACTGAAAAAACGCGTTTATTTCGGGCTAAAAAACACGTTTTGAAAAGTGTCATGTTACTGCCCCATAACTTACATGGGGTTGACCAAACTTGCAGAAACATGTTTATTTCTGCTGAAAAACACGTTTTGACACTTTCTGTACACTGGGGTTAAGGGCTGTGTGTGTGGGCTCTTCTTAGCCTTGCTGTTACAAGGAGATTCAGTTGTCTGAAAAAACGCGTTTATTTCGGGCTGAAAAACACGTTTTGAAAAGTGTGATGTTACTGCCCCATAACTTACATGGGGTTGACCAAACTTGCAGAAACATGTTTATTTCTGCTGAAAAACACGTTTTGACAATTTCTGTACACTGGGGTTAAGGGCTGAGTGTGTGGGCTCTTGTGAGCCTTGCTGTTACAAGGAGATTCAGTTGTCTGAAAAAACGCGTTTATTTCGGGCTGAAAAACACGTTTTGAAAAGTGTGATGTTACTGCCCCATAACTTACATGGGGTTGACCAAACTTGCAGAAACATGTTTATTTCTGCTGAAAAACACGTTTTGACACTTTCTGTACACTGGGGTTAAAGGCTGAGTGTGTGGGCTCTTCTGAGCCTTGCTGTTACAAGGAGATTCAGTTGTCTGAAAAAACGCGTTTATTTCGGGCTGAAAAACACGTTTTGAAAAGTGTGATGTTACTGCCCCATAACTTACATGGGGTTGACCAAACTTGCAGAAACATGTTTATTTCTGCTGAAAAACACGTTTTGACACTTTCTGTACACTGGGGTTAAAGGCTGAGTGTGTGGGCTCTTCTGAGCCTTGCTGTTACAAGGAGATTCAGTTGTCTGAAAAAACGCGTTTATTTCGGGCTGAAAAACATGTTTTGAAAAGTGTGATGTTACTGCCCCATAACTTACATGGGGTTGACCAAACTTGCAGAAACATGTTTATTTCTGCTAAAAAACACGTTTTGACCCTTTCTGCACACTGGGGTTAAGGGCTGAGTGTGTGGGCACTTCTGAGCCTTGCTGTTACAAGGAGATTCAGTTGTCTGAAAAAACGCGTTTCTTTCGGGCTGAAAAACACGTTTTGAAAAGTGTGATGTTACTGCCCCATAACTTACATGGGGTTGACCAAACTTGCAGAAACATGTTTATTTCTGCTGAAAAACACGTTTTGACACTTTCTGTACACTGGGGTTAAGGGCTGAGTGTGTGGGCTCTTCTGAGCCTTGCTGTTACAAGGAGATTCAGTTGTCTGAAAAAACGCGTTTATTTCGGGCTGAAAAACACGTTTTGAAAAGTGTGATGTTACTGCCCCATAACTTACATGGGGTTGACCAAACTTGCAGAAACATGTTTATTTCTGCTGAAAAACACGTTTTGACACTTTCTGTACACTGGGGTTAAGGGCTGAGTGTGTGGGCTCTTGTGAGCCTTGCTGTTACAAGGAGATTCAGTTGTCTGAAAAAACGCGTTTATTTCGGGCTGAAAAACACGTTTTGAAAAGTGTGATGTTACTGCCCCATAACTTACATGGGGTTGACCAAACTTGCAGAAACATGTTTATTTCTGCTGAAAAACACGTTTTGACACTTTCTGTACACTGGGGTTAAGGGCTGAGTGTGTGGGCTCTTCTGAGCCTTGCTGTTACAAGGAGATTCAGTTGTCTGAAAAAACGCGTTTATTTCGGGCTGAAAAACACGTTTTGAAAAGTGTGATGTTACTGCCCCATAACTTACATGGGGTTGACCAAACTTGCAGAAACATGTTTATTTCTGCTGAAAAACACGTTTTGACACTTTCTGTACACTGGGGTTAAGGGCTGAGTGTGTGGGCTCTTCTTAGCCTTGCTGTTACAAGGAGATTCAGTTGACTGAAAAAACGCGTTTATTTCGGGCTAAAAAACACGTTTTGAAAAGTGTCATGTTACTGCCCCATAACTTACATGGGGTTGACCAAACTTGCAGAAACATGTTTATTTCTGCTGAAAAACACGTTTTGACACTTTCTGTACACTGGGGTTAAGGGCTGTGTGTGTGGGCTCTTCTTAGCCTTGCTGTTACAAGGAGATTCAGTTGTCTGAAAAAACGCGTTTATTTCGGGCTGAAAAACACGTTTTGAAAAGTGTGATGTTACTGCCCCATAACTTACATGGGGTTGACCAAACTTGCAGAAACATGTTTATTTCTGCTGAAAAACACGTTTTGACAATTTCTGTACACTGGGGTTAAGGGCTGAGTGTGTGGGCTCTTGTGAGCCTTGCTGTTACAAGGAGATTCAGTTGTCTGAAAAAACGCGTTTATTTCGGGCTGAAAAACACGTTTTGAAAAGTGTGATGTTACTGCCCCATAACTTACATGGGGTTGACCAAACTTGCAGAAACATGTTTATTTCTGCTGAAAAACACGTTTTGACACTTTCTGTACACTGGGGTTAAAGGCTGAGTGTGTGGGCTCTTCTGAGCCTTGCTGTTACAAGGAGATTCAGTTGTCTGAAAAAACGCGTTTATTTCGGGCTGAAAAACACGTTTTGAAAAGTGTGATGTTACTGCCCCATAACTTACATGGGGTTGACCAAACTTGCAGAAACATGTTTATTTCTGCTGAAAAACACGTTTTGACACTTTCTGTACACTGGGGTTAAAGGCTGAGTGTGTGGGCTCTTCTGAGCCTTGCTGTTACAAGGAGATTCAGTTGTCTGAAAAAACGCGTTTATTTCGGGCTGAAAAACATGTTTTGAAAAGTGTGATGTTACTGCCCCATAACTTACATGGGGTTGACCAAACTTGCAGAAACATGTTTATTTCTGCTAAAAAACACGTTTTGACCCTTTCTGCACACTGGGGTTAAGGGCTGAGTGTGTGGGCACTTCTGAGCCTTGCTGTTACAAGGAGATTCAGTTGTCTGAAAAAACGCGTTTCTTTCGGGCTGAAAAACACGTTTTGAAAAGTGTGATGTTACTGCCCCATAACTTACATGGGGTTGACCAAACTTGCAGAAACATGTTTATTTCTGCTGAAAAACACGTTTTGACACTTTCTGTACACTGGGGTTAAGGGCTGAGTGTGTGGGCTCTTCTTAGCCTTGCTGTTACAAGGAGATTCAGTTGACTGAAAAAACGCGTTTATTTCGGGCTAAAAAACACGTTTTGAAAAGTGTCATGTTACTGCCCCATAACTTACATGGGGTTGACCAAACTTGCAGAAACATGTTTATTTCTGCTGAAAAACACGTTTTGACACTTTCTGTACACTGGGGTTAAGGGCTGTGTGTGTGGGCTCTTCTTAGCCTTGCTGTTACAAGGAGATTCAGTTGTCTGAAAAAACGCGTTTATTTCGGGCTGAAAAACACGTTTTGAAAAGTGTCATGTTACTGCCCCATAACTTACATGGGGTTGACCAAACTTGCAGAAACATGTTTATTTCTGCTGAAAAACACGTTTTGACACTTTCTGTACACTGGGGTTAAGGGCTGTGTGTGTGGGCTCTTCTTAGCCTTGCTGTTACAAGGAGATTCAGTTGTCTGAAAAAACGCGTTTATTTCGGGCTGAAAAACACGTTTTGAAAAGTGTGATGTTACTGCCCCATAACTTACATGGGGTTGACCAAACTTGCAGAAACATGTTTATTTATGCTGAAAAACACGTTTTGACCCTTTCTGCACATTGGGGTTAAGGGCTGAGTGTGTGGGCTCTTATGAGCCTTGCTGTTACAAGGAGATTCAGTTGTCTGAAAAAACGCGTTTATTTCGGGCTGAAAAACACGTTTTGAAAAGTGTGATGTTACTGCCCCATAACTTACATGGGGTTGACCAAACTTGCAGAAACATGTTTATTTCTGCTGAAAAACACGTTTTGACACTTTCTGTACACTGGGGTTAAGGGCTGAGTGTGTGGGCTCTTCTTAGCCTTGCTGTTACAAGGAGATTCAGTTGTCTGAAAAAATGCGTTTATTTCGGGCTGAAAAACATATTTTGAAAAGTGTGATGTTACTGCCCCATAACTTACATGCGGTTGACCAAACTTGCAGAAACATGTTTATTTATGCTGAAAAACACGTTTTGACCCTTTCTGCACACTGGGGTTAAGGGCTGAGTGTGTGGGCTCTTATGAGCCTTGCTGTTACAAGGAGATTCAGTTGTCTGAAAAAACGCGTTTATTCCGTCTGAAAAACACGTTTTGAAAAGTGTGATGTTACTGCCCCATAACTTACATGCGGTTGACCAAACTTGCAGAAACATGTTTATTTATGCTGAAAAACACGTTTTGACCCTTTCTGCACACTGGGGTTAAGGGCTGAGTGTGTGGGCTCTTATGAGCCTTGCTGTTACAAGGAGATTCAGTTGTCTGAAAAAACGCGTTTATTTCGGGCTGAAAAACACGTTTTGAAAAGTGTGATGTTACTGCCCCATAACTTACATGGGGTTGACCAAACTTGCAGAAACATGTTTATTTCTGCTGAAAAACACGTTTTGACACTTTCTGTACACTGGGGTTAAGGGCTGAGTGTGTGGGCTCTTCTTAGCCTTGCTGTTACAAGGAGATTCAGTTGTCTGAAAAAATGCGTTTATTTCGGGCTGAAAAACATATTTTGAAAAGTGTCATGTTACTGCCCCATAACTTACATGGGGTTGACCAAACTTGCAGAAACATGTTTATTTCTGCTGAAAAACACGTTTTGACACTTTCTGTACACTGGGGTTAAGGGCTGAGTGTGTGGGCTCTTCTTAGCCTTGCTGTTACAAGGAGATTCAGTTGTCTGAAAAAACGCGTTTATTTCGGGCTGAAAAACACGTTTTGAAAAGTGTGATGTTACTGCTCCATAACTTACATGCGGTTGACCAAACTTGCAGAAACATGTTTATTTATGCTGAAAAACACGTTTTGACCCTTTCTGCACACTGGGGTTAAGGGCTGAGTGTGTGGGCTCTTATGAGCCTTGCTGTTACAAGGAGATTCAGTTGTCTGAAAAAACGCGTTTATTTCGGGCTGAAAAACACGTTTTGAAAAGTGTGATGTTACTGCCCCATAACTTACATGGGGTTGACCAAACTTGCAGAAACATGTTTATTTCTGCTGAAAAACACGTTTTGACCCTTTCTGCACACTGGGGTTAAGGGCTGAGTGTGTGGGCTCTTATGAGCCTTGCTGTTACAAGGAGATTCAGTTGTCTGAAAAAACGCGTTTATTTCGGGCTGAAAAACACGTTTTGAAAAGTGTAATGTTACTGCCCCATAACTTACATGGGGTTGACCAAACTTGCAGAAACATGTTTATTTCTGCTGAAAAACACGTTTTGACACTTTCTGTACACTGGGGTTAAGGGCTGAGTGTGTGGGCTCTTGTGAGCCTTGCTGTTACAAGGAGATTCAGTTGTCTGAAAAAACGCGTTTATTTCGGGCTGAAAAACACGTTTTGAAAAGTGTGATGTTACTACTCCATAACTTAGATGGGGTTGACCAAACTTGCAGAAACATGTTTATTTCTGCTGAAAAACACGTTTTGACACTTTCTGTACACTGGGGTTAAGGGCTGAGTGTGTGGGCACTTCTGAGCCTTGCTGTTACAAGTAGATTCAGTTGTCTGAAAAAACGCGTTTATTTCGGGCTGAAAAACACGTTTTGAAAAGTGTGATGTTACTGCCCCATAACTTACATGGGGTTGACCAAACTTGCAGAAACATGTTTATTTCTGCTGAAAAACACGTTTGGACACTTTCTGTACACTGGGGTTAAAGGCTGAGTGTGTGGGCTCTTCTGAGCCTTGCTGTTACAAGGAGATTCAGTTGTCTGAAAAAATGCGTTTATTTCGGGCTGAAAAACACGTTTTGAAAAGTGTGATGTTACTGCCCCATAACTTACATGCGGTTGACCAAACTTGCAGAAACATGTTTATTTATGCTGAAAAACACGTTTTGACCCTTTCTGCACACTGGGGTTAAGGGCTGAGTGTGTGGGCTCTTATGAGCCTTGCTGTTACAAGGAGATTCAGTTGTCTGAAAAAACGCGTTTATTTCGGGCTGAAAAACACGTTTTGAAAAGTGTGATGTTACTGCCCCATAACTTACATGGGGTTGACCAAACTTGCAGAAACATGTTTATTTCTGCTGAAAAACACGTTTTGACACTTTCTGTACACTGGGGTTAAGGGCTGAGTGTGTGGGCTCTTCTGAGCCTTGCTGTTACAAGGAGATTCAGTTGTCTGAAAAAACGCGTTTATTTCGGGCTGAAAAACACGTTTTGAAAAGTGTGATGTTACTGCCCCATAACTTACATGGGGTTAAACAAACTTGCAGAAACATGTTTATTTCTGCTAAAAAACACGTTTTGACCCTTTCTGCACACTGGGGTTAAGGGCTGAGTGTGTGGGCACCTCTGAGCCTTGCTGTTACAAGTAGATTCAGTTGCCTGAAAAAACGCGTTTATTTCGGGCTGAAAAACACGTTTTGAAAAGTGTGATCTTACTGCCCCATAACTTACATGGGGTTGACCAAACTTGCAGAAACATGTTTATTTCTGCTGAAAAACACGTTTTGACACTTTCTGTACACTGGGGTTAAGGGCTGAGTGTGTGGGCTCTTCTGAGCCTCGCTGTTACAAGGAGATTCAGTTGTCTGAAAAAACGCGTTTATTTCGGGCTGAAAAACACGTTTTGAAAAGTGTCATGTTACTGCCCCATAACTTACATGGGGTTGACCAAACTTGCAGAAACATGTTTATTTCTGCTGAAAAACACGTTTTGACACTTTCTGTACACTGGGGTTAAGGGCTGAGTGTGTGGGCTCTTCTTAGCCTTGCTGTTACAAGGAGATTCAGTTGTCTGAAAAAACGCGTTTATTTCGGGCTGAAAAACACGTTTTGAAAAGTGTGATGTTACTACTCCATAACTTAGATGGGGTTGACCAAACTTGCAGAAACATGTTTATTTCTGCTGAAAAACACGTTTTGACACTTTCTGTACACTGGGGTTAAGGGCTGAGTGTGTGGGCTCTTCTTAGCCTTGCTGTTACAAGGAGATTCAGTTGTCTGAAAAAATGCGTTTATTTCGGGCTGAAAAACATATTTTGAAAAGTGTCATGTTACTGCCCCATAACTTACATGGGGTTGACCAAACTTGCAGAAACATGTTTATTTCTGCTGAAAAACACGTTTTGACACTTTCTGTACACTGGGGTTAAGGGCTGAGTGTGTGGGCTCTTCTTAGCCTTGCTGTTACAAGGAGATTCAGTTGTCTGAAAAAACGCGTTTATTTCGGGCTGAAAAACACGTTTTGAAAAGTGTGATGTTACTGCCCCATAACTTACATGCGGTTGACCAAACTTGCAGAAACATGTTTATTTATGCTGAAAAACACGTTTTGACCCTTTCTGCACACTGGGGTTAAGGGCTGAGTGTGTGGGCTCTTATGAGCCTTGCTGTTACAAGGAGATTCAGTTGTCTGAAAAAACGCGTTTATTTCGGGCTGAAAAACACGTTTTGAAAAGTGTGATGTTACTGCCCCATAACTTACATGGGGTTGACCAAACTTGCAGAAACATGTTTATTTATGCTGAAAAACACGTTTTGACCCTTTCTGCACATTGGGGTTAAGGGCTGAGTGTGTGGGCTCTTATGAGCCTTGCTGTTACAAGGAGATTCAGTTGTCTGAAAAAACGCGTTTATTTCGGGCTGAAAAACACGTTTTGAAAAGTGTGATGTTACTGCCCCATAACTTACATGGGGTTGACCAAACTTGCAGAAACATGTTTATTTCTGCTGAAAAACAGGTTTTGACCCTTTCTGCACACTGGGGTTAAGGGCTGAGTGTGTGGGCTCTTATGAGCCTTGCTGTTACAAGGAGATTCAGTTGTCTGAAAAAACGCGTTTATTTCGGGCTGAAAAACACGTTTTGAAAAGTGTGATGTTACTGCCCCATAACTTACATGGGGTTGACCAAACTTGCAGAAACATGTTTATTTCTGCTGAAAAACACGTTTTGACACTTTCTGTACACTGGGGTTAACGGCTGAGTGTGTGGGCTCTTGTGAGCCTTGCTGTTACAAGGAGATTCAGTTGTCTGAAAAAACGCGTTTATTTCGGGCTGAAAAACACGTTTTGAAAAGTGTGATGTTACTGCCCCATAACTTACATGGGGTTGACCAAACTTGCAGAAACATGTTTATTTCTGCTGAAAAACACGTTTTGACCCTTTCTGCACACTGGGGTTAAGGGCTGAGTGTGTGGGCTCTTATGAGCCTTGCTGTTACAAGGAGATTCAGTTGTCTGAAAAAACGCGTTTATTTCGGGCTGAAAAACACGTTTTGAAAAGTGTAATGTTACTGCCCCATAACTTACATGGGGTTGACCAAACTTGCAGAAACATGTTTATTTCTGCTGAAAAACACGTTTTGACACTTTCTGTACACTGGGGTTAAGGGCTGAGTGTGTGGGCTCTTGTGAGCCTTGCTGTTACAAGGAGATTCAGTTGTCTGAAAAAACGCGTTTATTTCGGGCTGAAAAACACGTTTTGAAAAGTGTGATGTTACTACTCCATAACTTAGATGGGGTTGACCAAACTTGCAGAAACATGTTTATTTCTGCTGAAAAACACGTTTTGACACTTTCTGTACACTGGGGTTAAGGGCTGAGTGTGTGGGCACTTCTGAGCCTTGCTGTTACAAGTAGATTCAGTTGTCTGAAAAAACGCGTTTATTTCGGGCTGAAAAACACGTTTTGAAAAGTGTGATGTTACTGCCCCATAACTTACATGGGGTTGACCAAACTTGCAGAAACATGTTTATTTCTGCTGAAAAACACGTTTGGACACTTTCTGTACACTGGGGTTAAAGGCTGAGTGTGTGGGCTCTTCTGAGCCTTGCTGTTACAAGGAGATTCAGTTGTCTGAAAAAATGCGTTTATTTCGGGCTGAAAAACACGTTTTGAAAAGTGTGATGTTACTGCCCCATAACTTACATGCGGTTGACCAAACTTGCAGAAACATGTTTATTTATGCTGAAAAACACGTTTTGACCCTTTCTGCACACTGGGGTTAAGGGCTGAGTGTGTGGGCTCTTATGAGCCTTGCTGTTACAAGGAGATTCAGTTGTCTGAAAAAACGCGTTTATTTCGGGCTGAAAAACACGTTTTGAAAAGTGTGATGTTACTGCCCCATAACTTACATGGGGTTGACCAAACTTGCAGAAACATGTTTATTTCTGCTGAAAAACACGTTTTGACACTTTCTGTACACTGGGGTTAAGGGCTGAGTGTGTGGGCTCTTCTGAGCCTTGCTGTTACAAGGAGATTCAGTTGTCTGAAAAAACGCGTTTATTTCGGGCTGAAAAACACGTTTTGAAAAGTGTGATGTTACTGCCCCATAACTTACATGGGGTTAAACAAACTTGCAGAAACATGTTTATTTCTGCTAAAAAACACGTTTTGACCCTTTCTGCACACTGGGGTTAAGGGCTGAGTGTGTGGGCACCTCTGAGCCTTGCTGTTACAAGTAGATTCAGTTGCCTGAAAAAACGCGTTTATTTCGGGCTGAAAAACACGTTTTGAAAAGTGTGATCTTACTGCCCCATAACTTACATGGGGTTGACCAAACTTGCAGAAACATGTTTATTTCTGCTGAAAAACACGTTTTGACACTTTCTGTACACTGGGGTTAAGGGCTGAGTGTGTGGGCTCTTCTGAGCCTCGCTGTTACAAGGAGATTCAGTTGTCTGAAAAAACGCGTTTATTTCGGGCTGAAAAACACGTTTTGAAAAGTGTCATGTTACTGCCCCATAACTTACATGGGGTTGACCAAACTTGCAGAAACATGTTTATTTCTGCTGAAAAACACGTTTTGACACTTTCTGTACACTGGGGTTAAGGGCTGAGTGTGTGGGCTCTTCTTAGCCTTGCTGTTACAAGGAGATTCAGTTGTCTGAAAAAACGCGTTTATTTCGGGCTGAAAAACACGTTTTGAAAAGTGTGATGTTACTACTCCATAACTTAGATGGGGTTGACCAAACTTGCAGAAACATGTTTATTTCTGCTGAAAAACACGTTTTGACACTTTCTGTACACTGGGGTTAAGGGCTGAGTGTGTGGGCTCTTCTTAGCCTTGCTGTTACAAGGAGATTCAGTTGTCTGAAAAAATGCGTTTATTTCGGGCTGAAAAACATATTTTGAAAAGTGTCATGTTACTGCCCCATAACTTACATGGGGTTGACCAAACTTGCAGAAACATGTTTATTTCTGCTGAAAAACACGTTTTGACACTTTCTGTACACTGGGGTTAAGGGCTGAGTGTGTGGGCTCTTCTTAGCCTTGCTGTTACAAGGAGATTCAGTTGTCTGAAAAAACGCGTTTATTTCGGGCTGAAAAACACGTTTTGAAAAGTGTGATGTTACTGCCCCATAACTTACATGCGGTTGACCAAACTTGCAGAAACATGTTTATTTATGCTGAAAAACACGTTTTGACCCTTTCTGCACACTGGGGTTAAGGGCTGAGTGTGTGGGCTCTTATGAGCCTTGCTGTTACAAGGAGATTCAGTTGTCTGAAAAAACGCGTTTATTTCGGGCTGAAAAACACGTTTTGAAAAGTGTGATGTTACTGCCCCATAACTTACATGGGGTTGACCAAACTTGCAGAAACATGTTTATTTATGCTGAAAAACACGTTTTGACCCTTTCTGCACATTGGGGTTAAGGGCTGAGTGTGTGGGCTCTTATGAGCCTTGCTGTTACAAGGAGATTCAGTTGTCTGAAAAAACGCGTTTATTTCGGGCTGAAAAACACGTTTTGAAAAGTGTGATGTTACTGCCCCATAACTTACATGGGGTTGACCAAACTTGCAGAAACATGTTTATTTCTGCTGAAAAACAGGTTTTGACCCTTTCTGCACACTGGGGTTAAGGGCTGAGTGTGTGGGCTCTTATGAGCCTTGCTGTTACAAGGAGATTCAGTTGTCTGAAAAAACGCGTTTATTTCGGGCTGAAAAACACGTTTTGAAAAGTGTGATGTTACTGCCCCATAACTTACATGGGGTTGACCAAACTTGCAGAAACATGTTTATTTCTGCTGAAAAACACGTTTTGACACTTTCTGTACACTGGGGTTAACGGCTGAGTGTGTGGGCTCTTGTGAGCCTTGCTGTTACAAGGAGATTCAGTTGTCTGAAAAAACGCGTTTATTTCGGGCTGAAAAACACGTTTTGAAAAGTGTGATGTTACTACTCCATAACTTAGATGGGGTTGACCAAACTTGCAGAAACATGTTTATTTCTGCTGAAAAACACGTTTTGACACTTTCTGTACACTGGGGTTAAGGGCTGAGTGTGTGGGCACTTCTGAGCCTTGCTGTTACAAGTAGATTCAGTTGTCTGAAAAAAACGCGTTTATTTCGGGCTGAAAAACACGTTTTGAAAAGTGTGATGTTACTGCCCCATAACTTACATGGGGTTGACCAAACTTGCAGAAACATGTTTATTTCTGCTGAAAAACACGTTTTGACACTTTCTGTACACTGGGGTTAAGGGCTGAGTGTGTGGGCTCTTCTGAGCCTTGCTGTTACAAGGAGATTCAGTTGTCTGAAAAAACGCGTTTATTTCGGGCTGAAAAACACGTTTTGAAAAGTGTGATGTTACTGCCCCATAACTTACATGGGGTTTACCAAACTTGCAGAAACATGTTTATTTCTGCTGAAAAACACGTTTTGACACTTTCTGTACACTGGGGTTAAGGGCTGAGTGTGTGGGCTCTTCTTAGCCTTGCTGTTACAAGGAGATTCAGTTGTCTGAAAAAACGCGTTTATTTCGGGCTGAAAAACACGTTTTGAAAAGTGTGATGTTACTGCCCCATAACTTACATGCGGTTGACCAAACTTGCAGAAACATGTTTATTTCTTCTGAAAAACACGTTTTGACCCTTTCTGCACACTGGGGTTAAGGGCTGAGTGTGTGGGCTCTTATGAGCCTTGCTGTTACAAGGAGATTCAGTTGTCTGAAAAAACGCGTTTATTTCGGGCTGAAAAACACGTTTTGAAAAGTGTGATGTTACTGCCCCATAACTTACATGGGGTTGACCAAACTTGCAGAAACATGTTTATTTCTGCTGAAAAACACGTTTTGACACTTTCTGTACACTGGGGTTAAGGGCTGAGTGTGTGGGCTCTTCTTAGCCTTGCTGTTACAAGGAGATTCAGTTGTCTGAAAAAATGCGTTTATTTCGGGCTGAAAAACATATTTTGAAAAGTGTCATGTTACTGCCCCATAACTTACATGGGGTTGACCAAACTTGCAGAAACATGTTTATTTCTCCTGAAAAACACGTTTTGACACTTTCTGTACACTGGGGTTAAGGGCTGAGTGTGTGGGCTCTTCTTAGCCTTGCTGTTACAAGGAGATTCAGTTGTCTGAAAAAACGCGTTTATTTCGGGCTGAAAAACACGTTTTGAAAAGTGTGATGTTACTGCCCCATAACTTACATGCGGTTGACCAAACTTGCAGAAACATGTTTATTTATGCTGAAAAACACGTTTTGACCCTTTCTGCACACTGGGGTTAAGGGCTGAGTGTGTGGGCTCTTATGAGCCTTGCTGTTACAAGGAGATTCAGTTGTCTGAAAAAACGCGTTTATTTCGGGCTGAAAAACACGTTTTGAAAAGTGTGATGTTACTGCCCCATAACTTACATGGGGTTGACCAAACTTGCAGAAACATGTTTATTTCTGCTGAAAAACACGTTTTGACACTTTCTGTACACTGGGGTTAAGGGCTGAGTGTGTGGGCTCTTCTTAGCCTTGCTGTTACAAGGAGATTCAGTTGTCTGAAAAAATGCGTTTATTTCGGGCTGAAAAACATATTTTGAAAAGTGTCATGTTACTGCCCCATAACTTACATGGGGTTGACCAAACTTGCAGAAACATGTTTATTTATGCTGAAAAACACGTTTTGACCCTTTCTGCACATTGGGGTTAAGGGCTGAGTGTGTGGGCTCTTATGAGCCTTGCTGTTACAAGGAGATTCAGTTGTCTGAAAAAACGCGTTTATTTCGGGCTGAAAAACACGTTTTGAAAAGTGTGATGTTACTGCCCCATAACTTACATGGGGTTGACCAAACTTGCAGAAACATGTTTATTTCTGCTGAAAAACACGTTTTGACACTTTCTGTACACTGGGGTTAAGGGCTGAGTGTGTGGGCTCTTCTTAGCCTTGCTGTTACAAGGAGATTCAGTTGTCTGAAAAAATGCGTTTATTTCGGGCTGAAAAACATATTTTGAAAAGTGTGATGTTACTGCCCCATAACTTACATGCGGTTGACCAAACTTGCAGAAACATGTTTATTTATGCTGAAAAACACGTTTTGACCCTTTCTGCACACTGGGGTTAAGGGCTGAGTGTGTGGGCTCTTATGAGCCTTGCTGTTACAAGGAGATTCAGTTGTCTGAAAAAACGCGTTTATTTCGGGCTGAAAAACACGTTTTGAAAAGTGTGATGTTACTGCCCCATAACTTACATGGGGTTGACCAAACTTGCAGAAACATGTTTATTTATGCTGAAAAACACGTTTTGACCCTTTCTGCACATTGGGGTTAAGGGCTGAGTGTGTGGGCTCTTATGAGCCTTGCTGTTACAAGGAGATTCAGTTGTCTGAAAAAACGCGTTTATTTCGGGCTGAAAAACACGTTTTGAAAAGTGTGATGTTACTGCCCCATAACTTACATGGGGTTGACCAAACTTGCAGAAACATGTTTATTTCTGCTGAAAAACACGTTTTGACACTTTCTGTACACTGGGGTTAAGGGCTGAGTGTGTGGGCTCTTCTTAGCCTTGCTGTTACAAGGAGATTCAGTTGTCTGAAAAAATGCGTTTATTTCGGGCTGAAAAACACGTTTTGAAAAGTGTGATGTTACTGCCCCATAACTTACATGGGGTTGACCAAACTTGCAGAAACATGTTTATTTATGCTGAAAAACACGTTTTGACACTTTCTGTACACTGGGGTTAAGGGCTGAGTGTGTGGGCTCTTCTGAGCCTTGCTGTTACAAGGAGATTCAGTTGTCTGAAAAAACGCGTTTATTTCGGGCTGAAAAACACGTTTTGAAAAGTGTGATGTTACTGCCCCATAACTTAAATGGGGTTGACCAAACTTGCAGAAACATGTTTATTTCAGCTGAAAAACACGTTTTGATCCTTTCTGCACACTGGGGTTAAGGGCTGAGTGTGTGGGCTCTTATGAGCCTTGCTGTTACAAGGAGATTCAGTTGTCTGAAAAAACGCGTTTATTTCGGGCTGAAAAACACGTTTTGAAAAGTGTGATGTTACTGCCCCATAACTTACATGGGGTTGACCAAACTTGCAGAAACATGTTTATTTCTGCTGAAAAACACGTTTTGACACTTTCTGTACACTGGGGTTAAGGGCTGAGTGTGTGGGCTCTTCTGAGCCTTGCTGTTACAAGGAGATTCAGTTGTCTGAAAAAACGCGTTTATTTCGGGCTGAAAAACACGTTTTGAAAAGTGTGATGTTACTGCCCCATAACTTACATGGGGTTGACCAAACTTGCAGAAACATGTTTATTTCTGCTGAAAAACACGTTTTGACCCTTTCTGCACACTGGGGTTAAGGGCTGAGTGTGTGGGCTCTTCTGAGCCTTGCTGTTACAAGGAGATTCAGTTGTCTGAAAAAACGCGTTTATTTCGGGCTGAAAAACACGTTTTGAAAAGTGTGATGTTACTGCCCCATAACTTACATGGGGTTGACCAAACTTGCAGAAACATGTTTATTTCTGCTGAAAAACACGTTTTGACACTTTCTGTACACTGGGGTTAAGGGCTGAGTGTGTGGGCTCTTCTGAGCCTTGCTGTTACAAGGAGATTCAGTTGTCTGAAAAAACGCGTTTATTTCGGGCTGAAAAACACGTTTTGAAAAGTGTGATGTTACTGCCCCATAACTTACATGGGGTTAAACAAACTTGCAGAAACATGTTTATTTCTGCTAAAAAACACGTTTTGACCCTTTCTGCACACTGGGGTTAAGGGCTGAGTGTGTGGGCACCTCTGAGCCTTGCTGTTACAAGTAAATTCAGTTGCCTGAAAAAACGCGTTTATTTCGGGCTGAAAAACACGTTTTGAAAAGTGTGATCTTACTGCCCCATAACTTACATGGGGTTGACCAAACTTGCAGAAACATGTTTATTTCTGCTGAAAAACACGTTTTGACACTTTCTGTACACTGGGGTTAAGGGCTGAGTGTGTGGGCTCTTCTGAGCCTCGCTGTTACAAGGAGATTCAGTTGTCTGAAAAAACGCGTTTATTTCGGGCTGAAAAACACGTTTTGAAAAGTGTCATGTTACTGCCCCATAACTTACATGGGGTTGACCAAACTTGCAGAAACATGTTTATTTCTGCTGAAAAACACGTTTTGACACTTTCTGTACACTGGGGTTAAGGGCTGAGTGTGTGGGCTCTTCTTAGCCTTGCTGTTACAAGGAGATTCAGTTGTCTGAAAAAACGCGTTTATTTCGGGCTGAAAAACACGTTTTGAAAAGTGTGATGTTACTACTCCATAACTTAGATGGGGTTGACCAAACTTGCAGAAACATGTTTATTTCTGCTGAAAAACACGTTTTGACACTTTCTGTACACTGGGGTTAAGGGCTGAGTGTGTGGGCTCTTCTTAGCCTTGCTGTTACAAGGAGATTCAGTTGTCTGAAAAAATGCGTTTATTTCGGGCTGAAAAACATATTTTGAAAAGTGTCATGTTACTGCCCCATAACTTACATGGGGTTGACCAAACTTGCAGAAACATGTTTATTTCTGCTGAAAAACACGTTTTGACACTTTCTGTACACTGGGGTTAAGGGCTGAGTGTGTGGGCTCTTCTTAGCCTTGCTGTTACAAGGAGATTCAGTTGTCTGAAAAAACGCGTTTATTTCGGGCTGAAAAACACGTTTTGAAAAGTGTGATGTTACTGCCCCATAACTTACATGCGGTTGACCAAACTTGCAGAAACATGTTTATTTATGCTGAAAAACACGTTTTGACCCTTTCTGCACACTGGGGTTAAGGGCTGAGTGTGTGGGCTCTTATGAGCCTTGCTGTTACAAGGAGATTCAGTTGTCTGAAAAAACGCGTTTATTTCGGGCTGAAAAACACGTTTTGAAAAGTGTGATGTTACTGCCCCATAACTTACATGGGGTTGACCAAACTTGCAGAAACATGTTTATTTATGCTGAAAAACACGTTTTGACCCTTTCTGCACATTGGGGTTAAGGGCTGAGTGTGTGGGCTCTTATGAGCCTTGCTGTTACAAGGAGATTCAGTTGTCTGAAAAAACGCGTTTATTTCGGGCTGAAAAACACGTTTTGAAAAGTGTGATGTTACTGCCCCATAACTTACATGGGGTTGACCAAACTTGCAGAAACATGTTTATTTCTGCTGAAAAACAGGTTTTGACCCTTTCTGCACACTGGGGTTAAGGGCTGAGTGTGTGGGCTCTTATGAGCCTTGCTGTTACAAGGAGATTCAGTTGTCTGAAAAAACGCGTTTATTTCGGGCTGAAAAACACGTTTTGAAAAGTGTGATGTTACTGCCCCATAACTTACATGGGGTTGACCAAACTTGCAGAAACATGTTTATTTCTGCTGAAAAACACGTTTTGACACTTTCTGTACACTGGGGTTAACGGCTGAGTGTGTGGGCTCTTGTGAGCCTTGCTGTTACAAGGAGATTCAGTTGTCTGAAAAAACGCGTTTATTTCGGGCTGAAAAACACGTTTTGAAAAGTGTGATGTTACTACTCCATAACTTAGATGGGGTTGACCAAACTTGCAGAAACATGTTTATTTCTGCTGAAAAACACGTTTTGACACTTTCTGTACACTGGGGTTAAGGGCTGAGTGTGTGGGCACTTCTGAGCCTTGCTGTTACAAGTAGATTCAGTTGTCTGAAAAAACGCGTTTATTTCGGGCTGAAAAACACGTTTTGAAAAGTGTGATGTTACTGCCCCATAACTTACATGGGGTTGACCAAACTTGCAGAAACATGTTTATTTCTGCTGAAAAACACGTTTTGACACTTTCTGTACACTGGGGTTAAGGGCTGAGTGTGTGGGCTCTTCTGAGCCTTGCTGTTACAAGGAGATTCAGTTGTCTGAAAAAACGCGTTTATTTCGGGCTGAAAAACACGTTTTGAAAAGTGTGATGTTACTGCCCCATAACTTACATGGGGTTTACCAAACTTGCAGAAACATGTTTATTTCTGCTGAAAAACACGTTTTGACACTTTCTGTACACTGGGGTTAAGGGCTGAGTGTGTGGGCTCTTCTTAGCCTTGCTGTTACAAGGAGATTCAGTTGTCTGAAAAAACGCGTTTATTTCGGGCTGAAAAACACGTTTTGAAAAGTGTGATGTTACTGCCCCATAACTTACATGCGGTTGACCAAACTTGCAGAAACATGTTTATTTCTTCTGAAAAACACGTTTTGACCCTTTCTGCACACTGGGGTTAAGGGCTGAGTGTGTGGGCTCTTATGAGCCTTGCTGTTACAAGGAGATTCAGTTGTCTGAAAAAACGCGTTTATTTCGGGCTGAAAAACACGTTTTGAAAAGTGTGATGTTACTGCCCCATAACTTACATGGGGTTGACCAAACTTGCAGAAACATGTTTATTTCTGCTGAAAAACACGTTTTGACACTTTCTGTACACTGGGGTTAAGGGCTGAGTGTGTGGGCTCTTCTTAGCCTTGCTGTTACAAGGAGATTCAGTTGTCTGAAAAAATGCGTTTATTTCGGGCTGAAAAACATATTTTGAAAAGTGTCATGTTACTGCCCCATAACTTACATGGGGTTGACCAAACTTGCAGAAACATGTTTATTTCTCCTGAAAAACACGTTTTGACACTTTCTGTACACTGGGGTTAAGGGCTGAGTGTGTGGGCTCTTCTTAGCCTTGCTGTTACAAGGAGATTCAGTTGTCTGAAAAAACGCGTTTATTTCGGGCTGAAAAACACGTTTTGAAAAGTGTGATGTTACTGCCCCATAACTTACATGCGGTTGACCAAACTTGCAGAAACATGTTTATTTATGCTGAAAAACACGTTTTGACCCTTTCTGCACACTGGGGTTAAGGGCTGAGTGTGTGGGCTCTTATGAGCCTTGCTGTTACAAGGAGATTCAGTTGTCTGAAAAAACGCGTTTATTTCGGGCTGAAAAACACGTTTTGAAAAGTGTGATGTTACTGCCCCATAACTTACATGGGGTTGACCAAACTTGCAGAAACATGTTTATTTCTGCTGAAAAACACGTTTTGACACTTTCTGTACACTGGGGTTAAGGGCTGAGTGTGTGGGCTCTTCTTAGCCTTGCTGTTACAAGGAGATTCAGTTGTCTGAAAAAATGCGTTTATTTCGGGCTGAAAAACATATTTTGAAAAGTGTCATGTTACTGCCCCATAACTTACATGGGGTTGACCAAACTTGCAGAAACATGTTTATTTATGCTGAAAAACACGTTTTGACCCTTTCTGCACATTGGGGTTAAGGGCTGAGTGTGTGGGCTCTTATGAGCCTTGCTGTTACAAGGAGATTCAGTTGTCTGAAAAAACGCGTTTATTTCGGGCTGAAAAACACGTTTTGAAAAGTGTGATGTTACTGCCCCATAACTTACATGGGGTTGACCAAACTTGCAGAAACATGTTTATTTCTGCTGAAAAACACGTTTTGACACTTTCTGTACACTGGGGTTAAGGGCTGAGTGTGTGGGCTCTTCTTAGCCTTGCTGTTACAAGGAGATTCAGTTGTCTGAAAAAATGCGTTTATTTCGGGCTGAAAAACATATTTTGAAAAGTGTGATGTTACTGCCCCATAACTTACATGCGGTTGACCAAACTTGCAGAAACATGTTTATTTATGCTGAAAAACACGTTTTGACCCTTTCTGCACACTGGGGTTAAGGGCTGAGTGTGTGGGCTCTTATGAGCCTTGCTGTTACAAGGAGATTCAGTTGTCTGAAAAAACGCGTTTATTTCGGGCTGAAAAACACGTTTTGAAAAGTGTGATGTTACTGCCCCATAACTTACATGGGGTTGACCAAACTTGCAGAAACATGTTTATTTATGCTGAAAAACACGTTTTGACCCTTTCTGCACATTGGGGTTAAGGGCTGAGTGTGTGGGCTCTTATGAGCCTTGCTGTTACAAGGAGATTCAGTTGTCTGAAAAAACGCGTTTATTTCGGGCTGAAAAACACGTTTTGAAAAGTGTGATGTTACTGCCCCATAACTTACATGGGGTTGACCAAACTTGCAGAAACATGTTTATTTCTGCTGAAAAACACGTTTTGACACTTTCTGTACACTGGGGTTAAGGGCTGAGTGTGTGGGCTCTTCTTAGCCTTGCTGTTACAAGGAGATTCAGTTGTCTGAAAAAATGCGTTTATTTCGGGCTGAAAAACACGTTTTGAAAAGTGTGATGTTACTGCCCCATAACTTACATGGGGTTGACCAAACTTGCAGAAACATGTTTATTTATGCTGAAAAACACGTTTTGACACTTTCTGTACACTGGGGTTAAGGGCTGAGTGTGTGGGCTCTTCTGAGCCTTGCTGTTACAAGGAGATTCAGTTGTCTGAAAAAACGCGTTTATTTCGGGCTGAAAAACACGTTTTGAAAAGTGTGATGTTACTGCCCCATAACTTAAATGGGGTTGACCAAACTTGCAGAAACATGTTTATTTCAGCTGAAAAACACGTTTTGATCCTTTCTGCACACTGGGGTTAAGGGCTGAGTGTGTGGGCTCTTATGAGCCTTGCTGTTACAAGGAGATTCAGTTGTCTGAAAAAACGCGTTTATTTCGGGCTGAAAAACACGTTTTGAAAAGTGTGATGTTACTGCCCCATAACTTACATGGGGTTGACCAAACTTGCAGAAACATGTTTATTTCTGCTGAAAAACACGTTTTGACACTTTCTGTACACTGGGGTTAAGGGCTGAGTGTGTGGGCTCTTCTGAGCCTTGCTGTTACAAGGAGATTCAGTTGTCTGAAAAAACGCGTTTATTTCGGGCTGAAAAACACGTTTTGAAAAGTGTGATGTTACTGCCCCATAACTTACATGGGGTTAAACAAACTTGCAGAAACATGTTTATTTCTGCTAAAAAACACGTTTTGACCCTTTCTGCACACTGGGGTTAAGGGCTGAGTGTGTGGGCACCTCTGAGCCTTGCTGTTACAAGTAGATTCAGTTGCCTGAAAAAACGCGTTTATTTCGGGCTGAAAAACACGTTTTGAAAAGTGTGATCTTACTGCCCCATAACTTACATGGGGTTGACCAAACTTGCAGAAACATGTTTATTTCTGCTGAAAAACACGTTTTGACACTTTCTGTACACTGGGGTTAAGGGCTGAGTGTGTGGGCTCTTCTGAGCCTCGCTGTTACAAGGAGATTCAGTTGTCTGAAAAAACGCGTTTATTTCGGGCTGAAAAACACGTTTTGAAAAGTGTCATGTTACTGCCCCATAACTTACATGGGGTTGACCAAACTTGCAGAAACATGTTTATTACTGCTGAAAAACACGTTTTGACACTTTCTGTACACTGGGGTTAAGGGCTGAGTGTGTGGGCTCTTCTTAGCCTTGCTGTTACAAGGAGATTCAGTTGTCTGAAAAAACGCGTTTATTTCGGGCTGAAAAACACGTTTTGAAAAGTGTGATGTTACTACTCCATAACTTAGATGGGGTTGACCAAACTTGCAGAAACATGTTTATTTCTGCTGAAAAACACGTTTTGACACTTTCTGTACACTGGGGTTAAGGGCTGAGTGTGTGGGCTCTTCTTAGCCTTGCTGTTACAAGGAGATTCAGTTGTCTGAAAAAATGCGTTTATTTCGGGCTGAAAAACATATTTTGAAAAGTGTCATGTTACTGCCCCATAACTTACATGGGGTTGACCAAACTTGCAGAAACATGTTTATTTCTGCTGAAAAACACGTTTTGACACTTTCTGTACACTGGGGTTAAGGGCTGAGTGTGTGGGCTCTTCTTAGCCTTGCTGTTACAAGGAGATTCAGTTGTCTGAAAAAACGCGTTTATTTCGGGCTGAAAAACACGTTTTGAAAAGTGTGATGTTACTGCCCCATAACTTACATGCGGTTGACCAAACTTGCAGAAACATGTTTATTTATGCTGAAAAACACGTTTTGACCCTTTCTGCACACTGGGGTTAAGGGCTGAGTGTGTGGGCTCTTATGAGCCTTGCTGTTACAAGGAGATTCAGTTGTCTGAAAAAACGCGTTTATTTCGGGCTGAAAAACACGTTTTGAAAAGTGTGATGTTACTGCCCCATAACTTACATGGGGTTGACCAAACTTGCAGAAACATGTTTATTTATGCTGAAAAACACGTTTTGACCCTTTCTGCACATTGGGGTTAAGGGCTGAGTGTGTGGGCTCTTATGAGCCTTGCTGTTACAAGGAGATTCAGTTGTCTGAAAAAACGCGTTTATTTCGGGCTGAAAAACACGTTTTGAAAAGTGTGATGTTACTGCCCCATAACTTACATGGGGTTGACCAAACTTGCAGAAACATGTTTATTTCTGCTGAAAAACACGTTTTGACCCTTTCTGCACACTGGGGTTAAGGGCTGAGTGTGTGGGCTCTTATGAGCCTTGCTGTTACAAGGAGATTCAGTTGTCTGAAAAAACGCGTTTATTTCGGGCTGAAAAACACGTTTTGAAAAGTGTAATGTTACTGCCCCATAACTTACATGGGGTTGACCAAACTTGCAGAAACATGTTTATTTCTGCTGAAAAACACGTTTTGACACTTTCTGTACACTGGGGTTAAGGGCTGAGTGTGTGGGCTCTTGTGAGCCTTGCTGTTACAAGGAGATTCAGTTGTCTGAAAAAACGCGTTTATTTCGGGCTGAAAAACACGTTTTGAAAAGTGTGATGTTACTGCCCCATAACTTACATGGGGTTGACCAAACTTGCAGAAACATGTTTATTTCTGCTGAAAAACACGTTTTGACCCTTTCTGCACACTGGGGTTAAGGGCTGAGTGTGTGGGCTCTTATGAGCCTTGCTGTTACAAGGAGATTCAGTTGTCTGAAAAAACGCGTTTATTTCGGGCTGAAAAACACGTTTTGAAAAGTGTAATGTTACTGCCCCATAACTTACATGGGGTTGACCAAACTTGCAGAAACATGTTTATTTCTGCTGAAAAACACGTTTTGACACTTTCTGTACACTGGGGTTAAGGGCTGAGTGTGTGGGCTCTTGTGAGCCTTGCTGTTACAAGGAGATTCAGTTGTCTGAAAAAACGCGTTTATTTCGGGCTGAAAAACACGTTTTGAAAAGTGTGATGTTACTACTCCATAACTTAGATGGGGTTGACCAAACTTGCAGAAACATGTTTATTTCTGCTGAAAAACACGTTTTGACACTTTCTGTACACTGGGGTTAAGGGCTGAGTGTGTGGGCTCTTCTTAGCCTTGCTGTTACAAGGAGATTCAGTTGTCTGAAAAAATGCGTTTATTTCGGGCTGAAAAACATATTTTGAAAAGTGTCATGTTACTGCCCCATAACTTACATGGGGTTGACCAAACTTGCAGAAACATGTTTATTTATGCTGAAAAACACGTTTTGACCCTTTCTGCACATTGGGGTTAAGGGCTGAGTGTGTGGGCTCTTATGAGCCTTGCTGTTACAAGGAGATTCAGTTGTCTGAAAAAACGCGTTTATTTCGGGCTGAAAAACACGTTTTGAAAAGTGTGATGTTACTGCCCCATAACTTACATGGGGTTGACCAAACTTGCAGAAACATGTTTATTTCTGCTGAAAAACACGTTTTGACACTTTCTGTACACTGGGGTTAAGGGCTGAGTGTGTGGGCTCTTCTTAGCCTTGCTGTTACAAGGAGATTCAGTTGTCTGAAAAAATGCGTTTATTTCGGGCTGAAAAACATATTTTGAAAAGTGTGATGTTACTGCCCCATAACTTACATGCGGTTGACCAAACTTGCAGAAACATGTTTATTTATGCTGAAAAACACGTTTTGACCCTTTCTGCACACTGGGGTTAAGGGCTGAGTGTGTGGGCTCTTATGAGCCTTGCTGTTACAAGGAGATTCAGTTGTCTGAAAAAACGCGTTTATTTCGGGCTGAAAAACACGTTTTGAAAAGTGTGATGTTACTGCCCCATAACTTACATGGGGTTGACCAAACTTGCAGAAACATGTTTATTTATGCTGAAAAACACGTTTTGACCCTTTCTGCACATTGGGGTTAAGGGCTGAGTGTGTGGGCTCTTATGAGCCTTGCTGTTACAAGGAGATTCAGTTGTCTGAAAAAACGCGTTTATTTCGGGCTGAAAAACACGTTTTGAAAAGTGTGATGTTACTGCCCCATAACTTACATGGGGTTGACCAAACTTGCAGAAACATGTTTATTTCTGCTGAAAAACACGTTTTGACACTTTCTGTACACTGGGGTTAAGGGCTGAGTGTGTGGGCTCTTCTTAGCCTTGCTGTTACAAGGAGATTCAGTTGTCTGAAAAAATGCGTTTATTTCGGGCTGAAAAACACGTTTTGAAAAGTGTGATGTTACTGCCCCATAACTTACATGGGGTTGACCAAACTTGCAGAAACATGTTTATTTATGCTGAAAAACACGTTTTGACACTTTCTGTACACTGGGGTTAAGGGCTGAGTGTGTGGGCTCTTCTGAGCCTTGCTGTTACAAGGAGATTCAGTTGTCTGAAAAAACGCGTTTATTTCGGGCTGAAAAACACGTTTTGAAAAGTGTGATGTTACTGCCCCATAACTTAAATGGGGTTGACCAAACTTGCAGAAACATGTTTATTTCAGCTGAAAAACACGTTTTGATCCTTTCTGCACACTGGGGTTAAGGGCTGAGTGTGTGGGCTCTTATGAGCCTTGCTGTTACAAGGAGATTCAGTTGTCTGAAAAAACGCGTTTATTTCGGGCTGAAAAACACGTTTTGAAAAGTGTGATGTTACTGCCCCATAACTTACATGGGGTTGACCAAACTTGCAGAAACATGTTTATTTCTGCTGAAAAACACGTTTTGACACTTTCTGTACACTGGGGTTAAGGGCTGAGTGTGTGGGCTCTTCTGAGCCTTGCTGTTACAAGGAGATTCAGTTGTCTGAAAAAACGCGTTTATTTCGGGCTGAAAAACACGTTTTGAAAAGTGTGATGTTACTGCCCCATAACTTACATGGGGTTAAACAAACTTGCAGAAACATGTTTATTTCTGCTAAAAAACACGTTTTGACCCTTTCTGCACACTGGGGTTAAGGGCTGAGTGTGTGGGCACCTCTGAGCCTTGCTGTTACAAGTAGATTCAGTTGCCTGAAAAAACGCGTTTATTTCGGGCTGAAAAACACGTTTTGAAAAGTGTGATCTTACTGCCCCATAACTTACATGGGGTTGACCAAACTTGCAGAAACATGTTTATTTCTGCTGAAAAACACGTTTTGACACTTTCTGTACACTGGGGTTAAGGGCTGAGTGTGTGGGCTCTTCTGAGCCTCGCTGTTACAAGGAGATTCAGTTGTCTGAAAAAACGCGTTTATTTCGGGCTGAAAAACACGTTTTGAAAAGTGTCATGTTACTGCCCCATAACTTACATGGGGTTGACCAAACTTGCAGAAACATGTTTATTACTGCTGAAAAACACGTTTTGACACTTTCTGTACACTGGGGTTAAGGGCTGAGTGTGTGGGCTCTTCTTAGCCTTGCTGTTACAAGGAGATTCAGTTGTCTGAAAAAACGCGTTTATTTCGGGCTGAAAAACACGTTTTGAAAAGTGTGATGTTACTACTCCATAACTTAGATGGGGTTGACCAAACTTGCAGAAACATGTTTATTTCTGCTGAAAAACACGTTTTGACACTTTCTGTACACTGGGGTTAAGGGCTGAGTGTGTGGGCTCTTCTTAGCCTTGCTGTTACAAGGAGATTCAGTTGTCTGAAAAAATGCGTTTATTTCGGGCTGAAAAACATATTTTGAAAAGTGTCATGTTACTGCCCCATAACTTACATGGGGTTGACCAAACTTGCAGAAACATGTTTATTTCTGCTGAAAAACACGTTTTGACACTTTCTGTACACTGGGGTTAAGGGCTGAGTGTGTGGGCTCTTCTTAGCCTTGCTGTTACAAGGAGATTCAGTTGTCTGAAAAAACGCGTTTATTTCGGGCTGAAAAACACGTTTTGAAAAGTGTGATGTTACTGCCCCATAACTTACATGCGGTTGACCAAACTTGCAGAAACATGTTTATTTATGCTGAAAAACACGTTTTGACCCTTTCTGCACACTGGGGTTAAGGGCTGAGTGTGTGGGCTCTTATGAGCCTTGCTGTTACAAGGAGATTCAGTTGTCTGAAAAAACGCGTTTATTTCGGGCTGAAAAACACGTTTTGAAAAGTGTGATGTTACTGCCCCATAACTTACATGGGGTTGACCAAACTTGCAGAAACATGTTTATTTATGCTGAAAAACACGTTTTGACCCTTTCTGCACATTGGGGTTAAGGGCTGAGTGTGTGGGCTCTTATGAGCCTTGCTGTTACAAGGAGATTCAGTTGTCTGAAAAAACGCGTTTATTTCGGGCTGAAAAACACGTTTTGAAAAGTGTGATGTTACTGCCCCATAACTTACATGGGGTTGACCAAACTTGCAGAAACATGTTTATTTCTGCTGAAAAACACGTTTTGACCCTTTCTGCACACTGGGGTTAAGGGCTGAGTGTGTGGGCTCTTATGAGCCTTGCTGTTACAAGGAGATTCAGTTGTCTGAAAAAACGCGTTTATTTCGGGCTGAAAAACACGTTTTGAAAAGTGTAATGTTACTGCCCCATAACTTACATGGGGTTGACCAAACTTGCAGAAACATGTTTATTTCTGCTGAAAAACACGTTTTGACACTTTCTGTACACTGGGGTTAAGGGCTGAGTGTGTGGGCTCTTGTGAGCCTTGCTGTTACAAGGAGATTCAGTTGTCTGAAAAAACGCGTTTATTTCGGGCTGAAAAACACGTTTTGAAAAGTGTGATGTTACTACTCCATAACTTAGATGGGGTTGACCAAACTTGCAGAAACATGTTTATTTCTGCTGAAAAACACGTTTTGACACTTTCTGTACACTGGGGTTAAGGGCTGAGTGTGTGGGCACTTCTGAGCCTTGCTGTTACAAGTAGATTCAGTTGTCTGAAAAAACGCGTTTATTTCGGGCTGAAAAACACGTTTTGAAAAGTGTGATGTTACTGCCCCATAACTTACATGGGGTTGACCAAACTTGCAGAAACATGTTTATTTCTGCTGAAAAACACGTTTGGACACTTTCTGTACACTGGGGTTAAAGGCTGAGTGTGTGGGCTCTTGTGAGCCTTGCTGTTACAAGGAGATTAAGTTGTCTGAAAAAACGCGTTTATTTCGGGCTGAAAAACACGTTTTGAAAAGTGTGATGTTACTGCCCCATAACTTACATGGGGTTGACCAAACTTGCAGAAACATGTTTATTTCTGCTGAAAAACACGTTTTGACAGTTTCTGTACACTGGGGTTAAGGGCTGAGTGTGTGGGCTCTTCTGAGCCTTGCTGTTACAAGTAGATTCAGTTGTCTGAAAAAACGCGTTTATTTCGGGCTGAAAAACACGTTTTGAAAAGTGTGATGTTACTGCCCCATAACTTACATGGGTTTGACCAAACTTGCAGAAACATGTTTATTTCTGCTGAAAAACACGTTTTGACACTTTCTGTACACTGGGGTTAAGGGCTGAGTGTGTGGGCTCTTCTTAGCCTTGCTGTTACAAGGAGATTCAGTTGTCTGAAAAAATGCGTTTATTTCGGGCTGAAAAACATATTTTGAAAAGTGTCATGTTACTGCCCCATAACTTACATGGGGTTGACCAAACTTGCAGAAACATGTTTATTTCTGCTGAAAAACACGTTTTGACACTTTCTGTACACTGGGGTTAAGGGCTGAGTGTGTGGGCTCTTCTTAGCCTTGCTGTTACAAGGAGATTCAGTTGTCTGAAAAAACGCGTTTATTTCGGGCTGAAAAACACGTTTTGAAAAGTGTGATGTTACTGCCCCATAACTTACATGCGGTTGACCAAACTTGCAGAAACATGTTTATTTATGCTGAAAAACACGTTTTGACCCTTTCTGCACACTGGGGTTAAGGGCTGAGTGTGTGGGCTCTTATGAGCCTTGCTGTTACAAGGAGATTCAGTTGTCTGAAAAAACGCGTTTATTTCGGGCTGAAAAACACGTTTTGAAAAGTGTGATGTTACTGCCCCATAACTTACATGGGGTTGACCAAACTTGCAGAAACATGTTTATTTCTGCTGAAAAACACGTTTTGACACTTTCTGTACACTGGGGTTAAGGGCTGAGTGTGTGGGCTCTTCTTAGCCTTGCTGTTACAAGGAGATTCAGTTGTCTGAAAAAATGCGTTTATTTCGGGCTGAAAAACATATTTTGAAAAGTGTCATGTTACTGCCCCATAACTTACATGGGGTTGACCAAACTTGCAGAAACATGTTTATTTCTGCTGAAAAACACGTTTTGACACTTTCTGTACACTGGGGTTAAGGGCTGAGTGTGTGGGCTCTTCTTAGCCTTGCTGTTACAAGGAGATTCAGTTGTCTGAAAAAACGCGTTTATTTCGGGCTGAAAAACACGTTTTGAAAAGTGTGATGTTACTGCTCCATAACTTACATGCGGTTGACCAAACTTGCAGAAACATGTTTATTTATGCTGAAAAACACGTTTTGACCCTTTCTGCACACTGGGGTTAAGGGCTGAGTGTGTGGGCTCTTATGAGCCTTGCTGTTACAAGGAGATTCAGTTGTCTGAAAAAACGCGTTTATTTCGGGCTGAAAAACACGTTTTGAAAAGTGTGATGTTACTGCCCCATAACTTACATGGGGTTGACCAAACTTGCAGAAACATGTTTATTTCTGCTGAAAAACACGTTTTGACCCTTTCTGCACACTGGGGTTAAGGGCTGAGTGTGTGGGCTCTTATGAGCCTTGCTGTTACAAGGAGATTCAGTTGTCTGAAAAAACGCGTTTATTTCGGGCTGAAAAACACGTTTTGAAAAGTGTAATGTTACTGCCCCATAACTTACATGGGGTTGACCAAACTTGCAGAAACATGTTTATTTCTGCTGAAAAACACGTTTTGACACTTTCTGTACACTGGGGTTAAGGGCTGAGTGTGTGGGCTCTTGTGAGCCTTGCTGTTACAAGGAGATTCAGTTGTCTGAAAAAACGCGTTTATTTCGGGCTGAAAAACACGTTTTGAAAAGTGTGATGTTACTACTCCATAACTTAGATGGGGTTGACCAAACTTGCAGAAACATGTTTATTTCTGCTGAAAAACACGTTTTGACACTTTCTGTACACTGGGGTTAAGGGCTGAGTGTGTGGGCACTTCTGAGCCTTGCTGTTACAAGTAGATTCAGTTGTCTGAAAAAACGCGTTTATTTCGGGCTGAAAAACACGTTTTGAAAAGTGTGATGTTACTGCCCCATAACTTACATGGGGTTGACCAAACTTGCAGAAACATGTTTATTTCTGCTGAAAAACACGTTTGGACACTTTCTGTACACTGGGGTTAAAGGCTGAGTGTGTGGGCTCTTCTGAGCCTTGCTGTTACAAGGAGATTAAGTTGTCTGAAAAAACGCGTTTATTTCGGGCTGAAAAACACGTTTTGAAAAGTGTGATGTTACTGCCCCATAACTTACATGGGGTTGACCAAACTTGCAGAAACATGTTTATTTCTGCTGAAAAACACGTTTTGACAGTTTCTGTACACTGGGGTTAAGGGCTGAGTGTGTGGGCTCTTCTGAGCCTTGCTGTTACAAGTAGATTCAGTTGTCTGAAAAAACGCGTTTATTTCGGGCTGAAAAACACGTTTTGAAAAGTGTGATGTTACTGCCCCATAACTTACATGGGTTTGACCAAACTTGCAGAAACATGTTTATTTCTGCTGAAAAACACGTTTTGACACTTTCTGTACACTGGGGTTAAGGGCTGAGTGTGTGGGCTCTTCTTAGCCTTGCTGTTACAAGGAGATTCAGTTGTCTGAAAAAATGCGTTTATTTCGGGCTGAAAAACATATTTTGAAAAGTGTCATGTTACTGCCCCATAACTTACATGGGGTTGACCAAACTTGCAGAAACATGTTTATTTCTGCTGAAAAACACGTTTTGACACTTTCTGTACACTGGGGTTAAGGGCTGAGTGTGTGGGCTCTTCTTAGCCTTGCTGTTACAAGGAGATTCAGTTGTCTGAAAAAACGCGTTTATTTCGGGCTGAAAAACACGTTTTGAAAAGTGTGATGTTACTGCCCCATAACTTACATGCGGTTGACCAAACTTGCAGAAACATGTTTATTTATGCTGAAAAACACGTTTTGACCCTTTCTGCACACTGGGGTTAAGGGCTGAGTGTGTGGGCTCTTATGAGCCTTGCTGTTACAAGGAGATTCAGTTGTCTGAAAAAACGCGTTTATTTCGGGCTGAAAAACACGTTTTGAAAAGTGTGATGTTACTGCCCCATAAGTTACATGGGGTTGACCAAACTTGCAGAAACATGTTTATTTCTGCTGAAAAACACGTTTTGACACTTTCTGTACACTGGGGTTAAGGGCTGAGTGTGTGGGCTCTTCTGAGCCTTGCTGTTACAAGGAGATTCAGTTGTCTGAAAAAACGCGTTTATTTCGGGCTGAAAAACACGTTTTGAAAAGTGTGATGTTACTGCCCCATAACTTACATGGGGTTAAACAAACTTGCAGAAACATGTTTATTTCTGCTAAAAAACACGTTTTGACCCTTTCTGCACACTGGGGTTAAGGGCTGAGTGTGTGGGCACCTCTGAGCCTTGCTGTTACAAGTAGATTCAGTTGCCTGAAAAAACGCGTTTATTTCGGGCTGAAAAACACGTTTTGAAAAGTGTGATCTTACTGCCCCATAACTTACATGGGGTTGACCAAACTTGCAGAAACATGTTTATTTCTGCTGAAAAACACGTTTTGACACTTTCTGTACACTGGGGTTAAGGGCTGAGTGTGTGGGCTCTTCTGAGCCTCGCTGTTACAAGGAGATTCAGTTGTCTGAAAAAACGCGTTTATTTCGGGCTGAAAAACACGTTTTGAAAAGTGTCATGTTACTGCCCCATAACTTACATGGGGTTGACCAAACTTGCAGAAACATGTTTATTTCTGCTGAAAAACACGTTTTGACACTTTCTGTACACTGGGGTTAAGGGCTGAGTGTGTGGGCTCTTCTTAGCCTTGCTGTTACAAGGAGATTCAGTTGTCTGAAAAAACGCGTTTATTTCGGGCTGAAAAACACGTTTTGAAAAGTGTGATGTTACTACTCCATAACTTAGATGGGGTTGACCAAACTTGCAGAAACATGTTTATTTCTGCTGAAAAACACGTTTTGACACTTTCTGTACACTGGGGTTAAGGGCTGAGTGTGTGGGCTCTTCTTAGCCTTGCTGTTACAAGGAGATTCAGTTGTCTGAAAAAATGCGTTTATTTCGGGCTGAAAAACATATTTTGAAAAGTGTCATGTTACTGCCCCATAACTTACATGGGGTTGACCAAACTTGCAGAAACATGTTTATTTCTGCTGAAAAACACGTTTTGACACTTTCTGTACACTGGGGTTAAGGGCTGAGTGTGTGGGCTCTTCTTAGCCTTGCTGTTACAAGGAGATTCAGTTGTGTGAAAAAACGCGTTTATTTCGGGCTGAAAAACACGTTTTGAAAAGTGTCATGTTACTGCCCCATAACTTACATGGGTTTGACCAAACTTGCAGAAACATGTTTATTTCTGCTGAAAAACACGTTTTGACACTTTCTGTACACTGGGGTTAAGGGCTGAGTGTGTGGGCTCTTCTTAGCCTTGCTGTTACAAGGAGATTCAGTTGTCTGAAAAAACGCGTTTATTTCGGGCTGAAAAACACGTTTTGAAAAGTGTGATGTTACTGCCCCATAACTTACATGCGGTTGACCAAACTTGCAGAAACATGTTTATTTATGCTGAAAAACACGTTTTGACCCTTTCTGCACACTGGGGTTAAGGGCTGAGTGTGTGGGCTCTTATGAGCCTTGCTGTTACAAGGAGATTCAGTTGTCTGAAAAAACGCGTTTATTTCGGGCTGAAAAACACGTTTTGAAAAGTGTGATGTTACTGCCCCATAAGTTACATGGGGTTGACCAAACTTGCAGAAACATGTTTATTTCTGCTGAAAAACACGTTTTGACACTTTCTGTACACTGGGGTTAAGGGCTGAGTGTGTGGGCTCTTCTGAGCCTTGCTGTTACAAGGAGATTCAGTTGTCTGAAAAAACGCGTTTATTTCGGGCTGAAAAACACGTTTTGAAAAGTGTGATGTTACTGCCCCATAACTTACATGGGGTTAAACAAACTTGCAGAAACATGTTTATTTCTGCTAAAAAACACGTTTTGACCCTTTCTGCACACTGGGGTTAAGGGCTGAGTGTGTGGGCACCTCTGAGCCTTGCTGTTACAAGTAGATTCAGTTGCCTGAAAAAACGCGTTTATTTCGGGCTGAAAAACACGTTTTGAAAAGTGTGATCTTACTGCCCCATAACTTACATGGGGTTGACCAAACTTGCAGAAACATGTTTATTTCTGCTGAAAAACACGTTTTGACACTTTCTGTACACTGGGGTTAAGGGCTGAGTGTGTGGGCTCTTCTGAGCCTCGCTGTTACAAGGAGATTCAGTTGTCTGAAAAAACGCGTTTATTTCGGGCTGAAAAACACGTTTTGAAAAGTGTCATGTTACTGCCCCATAACTTACATGGGGTTGACCAAACTTGCAGAAACATGTTTATTTCTGCTGAAAAACACGTTTTGACACTTTCTGTACACTGGGGTTAAGGGCTGAGTGTGTGGGCTCTTCTTAGCCTTGCTGTTACAAGGAGATTCAGTTGTCTGAAAAAACGCGTTTATTTCGGGCTGAAAAACACGTTTTGAAAAGTGTGATGTTACTACTCCATAACTTAGATGGGGTTGACCAAACTTGCAGAAACATGTTTATTTCTGCTGAAAAACACGTTTTGACACTTTCTGTACACTGGGGTTAAGGGCTGAGTGTGTGGGCTCTTCTTAGCCTTGCTGTTACAAGGAGATTCAGTTGTCTGAAAAAATGCGTTTATTTCGGGCTGAAAAACATATTTTGAAAAGTGTCATGTTACTGCCCCATAACTTACATGGGGTTGACCAAACTTGCAGAAACATGTTTATTTCTGCTGAAAAACACGTTTTGACACTTTCTGTACACTGGGGTTAAGGGCTGAGTGTGTGGGCTCTTCTTAGCCTTGCTGTTACAAGGAGATTCAGTTGTCTGAAAAAACGCGTTTATTTCGGGCTGAAAAACACGTTTTGAAAAGTGTGATGTTACTGCCCCATAACTTACATGCGGTTGACCAAACTTGCAGAAACATGTTTATTTATGCTGAAAAACACGTTTTGACCCTTTCTGCACACTGGGGTTAAGGGCTGAGTGTGTGGGCTCTTATGAGCCTTGCTGTTACAAGGAGATTCAGTTGTCTGAAAAAATGCGTTTATTTCGGGCTGAAAAACATATTTTGAAAAGTGTCATGTTACTGCCCCATAACTTACATGGGGTTGACCAAACTTGCAGAAACATGTTTATTTCTGCTGAAAAACACGTTTTGACACTTTCTGTACACTGGGGTTAAGGGCTGAGTGTGTGGGCTCTTCTTAGCCTTGCTGTTACAAGGAGATTCAGTTGTCTGAAAAAACGCGTTTATTTCGGGCTGAAAAACACGTTTTGAAAAGTGTGATGTTACTGCCCCATAACTTACATGCGGTTGACCAAACTTGCAGAAACATGTTTATTTATGCTGAAAAACACGTTTTGACCCTTTCTGCACACTGGGGTTAAGGGCTGAGTGTGTGGGCTCTTATGAGCCTTGCTGTTACAAGGAGATTCAGTTGTCTGAAAAAACGCGTTTATTTCGGGCTGAAAAACACGTTTTGAAAAGTGTGATGTTACTGCCCCATAACTTACATGGGGTTGACCAAACTTGCAGAAACATGTTTATTTATGCTGAAAAACACGTTTTGACCCTTTCTGCACATTGGGGTTAAGGGCTGAGTGTGTGGGCTCTTATGAGCCTTGCTGTTACAAGGAGATTCAGTTGTCTGAAAAAACGCGTTTATTTCGGGCTGAAAAACACGTTTTGAAAAGTGTGATGTTACTGCCCCATAACTTACATGGGGTTGACCAAACTTGCAGAAACATGTTTATTTCTGCTGAAAAACACGTTTTGACCCTTTCTGCACACTGGGGTTAAGGGCTGAGTGTGTGGGCTCTTATGAGCCTTGCTGTTACAAGGAGATTCAGTTGTCTGAAAAAACGCGTTTATTTCGGGCTGAAAAACACGTTTTGAAAAGTGTAATGTTACTGCCCCATAACTTACATGGGGTTGACCAAACTTGCAGAAACATGTTTATTTCTGCTGAAAAACACGTTTTGACACTTTCTGTACACTGGGGTTAAGGGCTGAGTGTGTGGGCTCTTGTGAGCCTTGCTGTTACAAGGAGATTCAGTTGTCTGAAAAAACGCGTTTATTTCGGGCTGAAAAACACGTTTTGAAAAGTGTGATGTTACTACTCCATAACTTAGATGGGGTTGACCAAACTTGCAGAAACATGTTTATTCCTGCTGAAAAACACGTTTTGACACTTTCTGTACACTGGGGTTAAGGGCTGAGTGTGTGGGCACTTCTGAGCCTTGCTGTTACAAGTAGATTCAGTTGTCTGAAAAAAACGCGTTTATTTCGGGCTGAAAAACACGTTTTGAAAAGTGTGATGTTACTGCCCCATAACTTACATGGGGTTGACCAAACTTGCAGAAACATGTTTATTTCTGCTGAAAAACACGTTTGGACACTTTCTGTACACTGGGGTTAAAGGCTGAGTGTGTGGGCTCTTCTGAGCCTTGCTGTTACAAGGAGATTCAGTTGTCTGAAAAAACGCGTTTATTTCGGGCTGAAAAACACGTTTTGAAAAGTGTGATGTTACTGCCCCATAACTTACATGGGGTTGACCAAACTTGCAGAAACATGTTTATTTCTGCTGAAAAACACGTTTTGACACTTTCTGTACACTGGGGTTAAGGGCTGAGTGTGTGGGCTCTTCTTAGCCTTGCTGTTACAAGGAGATTCAGTTGTCTGAAAAAATGCGTTTATTTCGGGCTGAAAAACATATTTTGAAAAGTGTCATGTTACTGCCCCATAACTTACATGGGGTTGACCAAACTTGCAGAAACATGTTTATTTCTGCTGAAAAACACGTTTTGACACTTTCTGTACACTGGGGTTAAGGGCTGAGTGTGTGGGCTCTTCTTAGCCTTGCTGTTACAAGGAGATTCAGTTGTCTGAAAAAACGCGTTTATTTCGGGCTGAAAAACACGTTTTGAAAAGTGTGATGTTACTGCCCCATAACTTACATGCGGTTGACCAAACTTGCAGAAACATGTTTATTTATGCTGAAAAACACGTTTTGACCCTTTCTGCACACTGGGGTTAAGGGCTGAGTGTGTGGGCTCTTATGAGCCTTGCTGTTACAAGGAGATTCAGTTGTCTGAAAAAACGCGTTTATTTCGGGCTGAAAAACACGTTTTGAAAAGTGTGATGTTACTGCCCCATAACTTACATGGGGTTGACCAAACTTGCAGAAACATGTTTATTTATGCTGAAAAACACGTTTTGACCCTTTCTGCACATTGGGGTTAAGGGCTGAGTGTGTGGGCTCTTATGAGCCTTGCTGTTACAAGGAGATTCAGTTGTCTGAAAAAACGCGTTTATTTCGGGCTGAAAAACACGTTTTGAAAAGTGTGATGTTACTGCCCCATAACTTACATGGGGTTGACCAAACTTGCAGAAACATGTTTATTTCTGCTGAAAAACACGTTTTGACCCTTTCTGCACACTGGGGTTAAGGGCTGAGTGTGTGGGCTCTTATGAGCCTTGCTGTTACAAGGAGATTCAGTTGTCTGAAAAAACGCGTTTATTTCGGGCTGAAAAACACGTTTTGAAAAGTGTAATGTTACTGCCCCATAACTTACATGGGGTTGACCAAACTTGCAGAAACATGTTTATTTCTGCTGAAAAACACGTTTTGACACTTTCTGTACACTGGGGTTAAGGGCTGAGTGTGTGGGCTCTTGTGAGCCTTGCTGTTACAAGGAGATTCAGTTGTCTGAAAAAACGCGTTTATTTCGGGCTGAAAAACACGTTTTGAAAAGTGTGATGTTACTACTCCATAACTTAGATGGGGTTGACCAAACTTGCAGAAACATGTTTATTCCTGCTGAAAAACACGTTTTGACACTTTCTGTACACTGGGGTTAAGGGCTGAGTGTGTGGGCACTTCTGAGCCTTGCTGTTACAAGTAGATTCAGTTGTCTGAAAAAAACGCGTTTATTTCGGGCTGAAAAACACGTTTTGAAAAGTGTGATGTTACTGCCCCATAACTTACATGGGGTTGACCAAACTTGCAGAAACATGTTTATTTCTGCTGAAAAACACGTTTGGACACTTTCTGTACACTGGGGTTAAAGGCTGAGTGTGTGGGCTCTTCTGAGCCTTGCTGTTACAAGTAGATTCAGTTGCCTGAAAAAACGCGTTTATTTCGGGCTGAAAAACACGTTTTGAAAAGTGTGATGTTACTGCCCCATAACTTACATGGGGTTGACCAAACTTGCAGAAACATGTTTATTTCTGCTGAAAAACACGTTTTGACACTTTCTGTACACTGGGGTTAAGGGCTGAGTGTGTGGGCTCTTGTGAGCCTTGCTGTTACAAGGAGATTCAGTTGTCTGAAAAAACGCGTTTATTTCGGGCTGAAAAACACGTTTTGAAAAGTGTGATGTTACTGCCCCATAACTTACATGGGGTTGACCAAACTTGCAGAAACATGTTTATTTCTGCTGAAAAACACGTTTTGACACTTTCTGTACACTGGGGTTAAGGGCTGAGTGTGTGGGCTCTTGTGAGCCTTGCTGTTACAAGGAGATTCAGTTGTCTGAAAAAACGCGTTTATTTCGGGCTGAAAAACACGTTTTGAAAAGTGTGATGTTACTACTCCATAACTTAGATGGGGTTGACCAAACTTGCAGAAACATGTTTATTTCTGCTGAAAAACACGTTTTGACACTTTCTGTACACTGGGGTTAAGGGCTGAGTGTGTGGGCACTTCTGAGCCTTGCTGTTACAAGTAGATTCAGTTGTCTGAAAAAACGCGTTTATTTCGGGCTGAAAAACACGTTTTGAAAAGTGTGATGTTACTGCCCCATAACTTACATGGGGTTGACCAAACTTGCAGAAACATGTTTATTTCTGCTGAAAAACACGTTTGGACACTTTCTGTACACTGGGGTTAAGGGCTGAGTGTGTGGGCTCTTGTGAGCCTTGCTGTTACAAGGAGATTCAGTTGTCTGAAAAAACGCGTTTATTTCGGGCTGAAAAACACGTTTTGAAAAGTGTGATGTTACTGCCCCATAACTTACATGGGGTTGACCAAACTTGCAGAAACATGTTTATTTCTGCTGAAAAACACGTTTTGACACTTTCTGTACACTGGGGTTAAATGCTGAGTGTGTGGGCTCTTCTGAGCCTCGCTGTTACAAGGAGATTCAGTTGTCTGAAAAAACGCGTTTATTTCGGGCTGAAAAACACGTTTTGAAAAGTGTGATGTTACTGCCCCATAACTTACATGGGGTTGACCAAACTTGCAGAAACATGTTTATTTCTGCTGAAAAACACGTTTTGACACTTTCTGTACACTGGGGTTAAGGGCTGAGTGTGTGGGCTCTTCTGAGCCTTGCTGTTACAAGGAGATTCAGTTGTCTGAAAAAACGCGTTTATTTCGGGCTGAAAAACACGTTTTGAAAAGTGTGATGTTACTGCCCCATAACTTACATGGGGTTTACCAAACTTGCAGAAACATGTTTATTTCTGCTGAAAAACACGTTTTGACACTTTCTGTACACTGGGGTTAAAGGCTGAGTGTGTGGGCTCTTCTGAGCCTTGCTGTTACAAGGAGATTAAGTTGTCTGAAAAAACGCGTTTATTTTGGGCTGAAAAACACGTTTTGAAAAGTGTGATGTTACTGCCCCATAACTTACATGGGGTTGACCAAACTTGCAGAAACATGTTTATTTCTGCTGAAAAACACGTTTTGACAGTTTCTGTACACTGGGGTTAAGGGCTGAGTGTGTGGGCTCTTCTGAGCCTTGCTGTTACAAGTAGATTCAGTTGTCTGAAAAAACGCGTTTATTTCGGGCTGAAAAACACGTTTTGAAAAGTGTGATGTTACTGCCCCATAACTTACATGGGTTTGACCAAACTTGCAGAAACATGTTTATTTCTGCTGAAAAACACGTTTTGACACTTTCTGTACACTGGGGTTAAGGGCTGAGTGTGTGGGCTCTTCTTAGCCTTGCTGTTACAAGGAGATTCAGTTGTCTGAAAAAATGCGTTTATTTCGGGCTGAAAAACATATTTTGCAAAGTGTCATGTTACTGCCCCATAACTTACATGGGGTTGACCAAACTTGCAGAAACATGTTTATTTCTGCTGAAAAACACGTTTTGACACTTTCTGTACACTGGGGTTAAGGGCTGAGTGTGTGGGCTCTTCTTAGCCTTGCTGTTACAAGGAGATTCAGTTGTCTGAAAAAACGCGTTTATTTCGGGCTGAAAAACACGTTTTGAAAAGTGTGATGTTACTGCCCCATAACTTACATGCGGTTGACCAAACTTGCAGAAACATGTTTATTTATGCTGAAAAACACGTTTTGACCCTTTCTGCACACTGGGGTTAAGGGCTGAGTGTGTGGGCTCTTATGAGCCTTGCTGTTACAAGGAGATTCAGTTGTCTGAAAAAACGCGTTTATTTCGGGCTGAAAAACACGTTTTGAAAAGTGTGATGTTACTGCCCCATAACTTACATGGGGTTGACCAAACTTGCAGAAACATGTTTATTTCTGCTGAAAAACACGTTTTGACACTTTCTGTACACTGGGGTTAAGGGCTGAGTGTGTGGGCTCTTCTTAGCCTTGCTGTTACAAGGAGATTCAGTTGTCTGAAAAAATGCGTTTATTTCGGGCTGAAAAACATATTTTGAAAAGTGTCATGTTACTGCCCCATAACTTACATGGGGTTGACCAAACTTGCAGAAACATGTTTATTTCTGCTGAAAAACACGTTTTGACACTTTCTGTACACTGGGGTTAAGGGCTGAGTGTGTGGGCTCTTCTTAGCCTTGCTGTTACAAGGAGATTCAGTTGTCTGAAAAAACGCGTTTATTTCGGGCTGAAAAACACGTTTTGAAAAGTGTGATGTTACTGCCCCATAACTTACATGCGGTTGACCAAACTTGCAGAAACATGTTTATTTATGCTGAAAAACACGTTTTGACCCTTTCTGCACACTGGGGTTAAGGGCTGAGTGTGTGGGCTCTTATGAGCCTTGCTGTTACAAGGAGATTCAGTTGTCTGAAAAAACGCGTTTATTTCGGGCTGAAAAACACGTTTTGAAAAGTGTAATGTTACTGCCCCATAACTTACATGGGGTTGACCAAACTTGCAGAAACATGTTTATTTCTGCTGAAAAACACGTTTTGACACTTTCTGTACACTGGGGTTAAGGGCTGAGTGTGTGGGCTCTTGTGAGCCTTGCTGTTACAAGGAGATTCAGTTGTCTGAAAAAACGCGTTTATTTCGGGCTGAAAAACACGTTTTGAAAAGTGTGATGTTACTACTCCATAACTTAGATGGGGTTGACCAAACTTGCAGAAACATGTTTATTTCTGCTGAAAAACACGTTTTGACACTTTCTGTACACTGGGGTTAAGGGCTGAGTGTGTGGGCACTTCTGAGCCTTGCTGTTACAAGTAGATTCAGTTGTCTGAAAAAACGCGTTTATTTCGGTCTGAAAAACACGTTTTGAAAAGTGTGATGTTACTGCCCCATAACTTACATGGGGTTGACCAAACTTGCAGAAACATGTTTATTTCTGCTGAAAAACACGTTTGGACACTTTCTGTACACTGGGGTTAAAGGCTGAGTGTGTGGGCTCTTCTGAGCCTTGCTGTTACAAGGAGATTAAGTTGTCTGAAAAAACGCGTTTATTTCGGGCTGAAAAACACGTTTTGAAAAGTGTGATGTTACTGCCCCATAACTTACATGGGGTTGACCAAACTTGCAGAAACATGTTTATTTCTGCTGAAAAACACGTTTTGACAGTTTCTGTACACTGGGGTTAAGGGCTGAGTGTGTGGGCTCTTCTGAGCCTTGCTGTTACAAGTAGATTCAGTTGTCTGAAAAAACGCGTTTATTTCGGGCTGAAAAACACGTTTTGAAAAGTGTGATGTTACTGCCCCATAACTTACATGGGTTTGACCAAACTTGCAGAAACATGTTTATTTCTGCTGAAAAACACGTTTTGACACTTTCTGTACACTGGGGTTAAGGGCTGAGTGTGTGGGCTCTTCTTAGCCTTGCTGTTACAAGGAGATTCAGTTGTCTGAAAAAATGCGTTTATTTCGGGCTGAAAAACATATTTTGAAAAGTGTCATGTTACTGCCCCATAACTTACATGGGGTTGACCAAACTTGCAGAAACATGTTTATTTCTGCTGAAAAACACGTTTTGACACTTTCTGTACACTGGGGTTAAGGGCTGAGTGTGTGGGCTCTTCTTAGCCTTGCTGTTACAAGGAGATTCAGTTGTCTGAAAAAACGCGTTTATTTCGGGCTGAAAAACACGTTTTGAAAAGTGTGATGTTACTGCCCCATAACTTACATGCGGTTGACCAAACTTGCAGAAACATGTTTATTTATGCTGAAAAACACGTTTTGACCCTTTCTGCACACTGGGGTTAAGGGCTGAGTGTGTGGGCTCTTATGAGCCTTGCTGTTACAAGGAGATTCAGTTGTCTGAAAAAACGCGTTTATTTCGGGCTGAAAAACACGTTTTGAAAAGTGTGATGTTACTGCCCCATAACTTACATGGGGTTGACCAAACTTGCAGAAACATGTTTATTTCTGCTGAAAAACACGTTTTGACACTTTCTGTACACTGGGGTTAAGGGCTGAGTGTGTGGGCTCTTCTTAGCCTTGCTGTTACAAGGAGATTCAGTTGTCTGAAAAAATGCGTTTATTTCGGGCTGAAAAACATATTTTGAAAAGTGTCATGTTACTGCCCCATAACTTACATGGGGTTGACCAAACTTGCAGAAACATGTTTATTTCTGCTGAAAAACACGTTTTGACACTTTCTGTACACTGGGGTTAAGGGCTGAGTGTGTGGGCTCTTCTTAGCCTTGCTGTTACAAGGAGATTCAGTTGTCTGAAAAAACGCGTTTATTTCGGGCTGAAAAACACGTTTTGAAAAGTGTGATGTTACTGCTCCATAACTTACATGCGGTTGACCAAACTTGCAGAAACATGTTTATTTATGCTGAAAAACACGTTTTGACCCTTTCTGCACACTGGGGTTAAGGGCTGAGTGTGTGGGCTCTTATGAGCCTTGCTGTTACAAGGAGATTCAGTTGTCTGAAAAAACGCGTTTATTTCGGGCTGAAAAACACGTTTTGAAAAGTGTGATGTTACTGCCCCATAACTTACATGGGGTTGACCAAACTTGCAGAAACATGTTTATTTCTGCTGAAAAACACGTTTTGACACTTTCTGTACACTGGGGTTAAGGGCTGAGTGTGTGGGCTCTTCTTAGCCTTGCTGTTACAAGGAGATTCAGTTGTCTGAAAAAATGCGTTTATTTCGGGCTGAAAAACATATTTTGAAAAGTGTCATGTTACTGCCCCATAACTTACATGGGGTTGACCAAACTTGCAGAAACATGTTTATTTCTGCTGAAAAACACGTTTTGACACTTTCTGTACACTGGGGTTAAGGGCTGAGTGTGTGGGCTCTTCTTAGCCTTGCTGTTACAAGGAGATTCAGTTGTCTGAAAAAACGCGTTTATTTCGGGCTGAAAAACACGTTTTGAAAAGTGTGATGTTACTGCCCCATAACTTACATGCGGTTGACCAAACTTGCAGAAACATGTTTATTTATGCTGAAAAACACGTTTTGACCCTTTCTGCACACTGGGGTTAAGGGCTGAGTGTGTGGGCTCTTATGAGCCTTGCTGTTACAAGGAGATTCAGTTGTCTGAAAAAACGCGTTTATTTCGGGCTGAAAAACACGTTTTGAAAAGTGTGATGTTACTGCCCCATAACTTACATGGGGTTGACCAAACTTGCAGAAACATGTTTATTTATGCTGAAAAACACGTTTTGACCCTTTCTGCACATTGGGGTTAAGGGCTGAGTGTGTGGGCTCTTATGAGCCTTGCTGTTACAAGGAGATTCAGTTGTCTGAAAAAACGCGTTTATTTCGGGCTGAAAAACACGTTTTGAAAAGTGTGATGTTACTGCCCCATAACTTACATGGGGTTGACCAAACTTGCAGAAACATGTTTATTTCTGCTGAAAAACACGTTTTGACCCTTTCTGCACACTGGGGTTAAGGGCTGAGTGTGTGGGCTCTTATGAGCCTTGCTGTTACAAGGAGATTCAGTTGTCTGAAAAAACGCGTTTATTTCGGGCTGAAAAACACGTTTTGAAAAGTGTGATGTTACTGCCCCATAACTTACATGGGGTTGACCAAACTTGCAGAAACATGTTTATTTCTGCTGAAAAACACGTTTTGACACTTTCTGTACACTGGGGTTAAGGGCTGAGTGTGTGGGCTCTTGTGAGCCTTGCTGTTACAAGGAGATTCAGTTGTCTGAAAAAACGCGTTTATTTCGGGCTGAAAAACACGTTTTGAAAAGTGTGATGTTACTACTCCATAACTTAGATGGGGTTGACCAAACTTGCAGAAACATGTTTATTTCTGCTGAAAAACACGTTTTGACACTTTCTGTACACTGGGGTTAAGGGCTGAGTGTGTGGGCACTTCTGAGCCTTGCTGTTACAAGTAGATTCAGTTGTCTGAAAAAACGCGTTTATTTCGGGCTGAAAAACACGTTTTGAAAAGTGTGATGTTACTGCCCCATAACTTACATGGGGTTGACCAAACTTGCAGAAACATGTTTATTTCTGCTGAAAAACACGTTTGGACACTTTCTGTACACTGGGGTTAAGGGCTGAGTGTGTGGGCTCTTGTGAGCCTTGCTGTTACAAGGAGATTCAGTTGTCTGAAAAAACGCGTTTATTTCGGGCTGAAAAACACGTTTTGAAAAGTGTGATGTTACTGCCCCATAACTTACATGGGGTTGACCAAACTTGCAGAAACATGTTTATTTCTGCTGAAAAACACGTTTTGACACTTTCTGTACACTGGGGTTAAATGCTGAGTGTGTGGGCTCTTCTGAGCCTCGCTGTTACAAGGAGATTCAGTTGTCTGAAAAAACGCGTTTATTTCGGGCTGAAAAACACGTTTTGAAAAGTGTGATGTTACTGCCCCATAACTTACATGGGGTTGACCAAACTTGCAGAAACATGTTTATTTCTGCTGAAAAACACGTTTTGACACTTTCTGTACACTGGGGTTAAGGGCTGAGTGTGTGGGCTCTTCTGAGCCTTGCTGTTACAAGGAGATTCAGTTGTCTGAAAAAACGCGTTTATTTCGGGCTGAAAAACACGTTTTGAAAAGTGTGATGTTACTGCCCCATAACTTACATGGGGTTTACCAAACTTGCAGAAACATGTTTATTTCTGCTGAAAAACACGTTTTGACACTTTCTGTACACTGGGGTTAAAGGCTGAGTGTGTGGGCTCTTCTGAGCCTTGCTGTTACAAGGAGATTAAGTTGTCTGAAAAAACGCGTTTATTTTGGGCTGAAAAACACGTTTTGAAAAGTGTGATGTTACTGCCCCATAACTTACATGGGGTTGACCAAACTTGCAGAAACATGTTTATTTCTGCTGAAAAACACGTTTTGACAGTTTCTGTACACTGGGGTTAAGGGCTGAGTGTGTGGGCTCTTCTGAGCCTTGCTGTTACAAGTAGATTCAGTTGTCTGAAAAAACGCGTTTATTTCGGGCTGAAAAACACGTTTTGAAAAGTGTGATGTTACTGCCCCATAACTTACATGGGGTTGACCAAACTTGCAGAAACATGTTTATTTCTGCTGAAAAACACGTTTGGACACTTTCTGTACACTGGGGTTAAGGGCTGAGTGTGTGGGCTCTTGTGAGCCTTGCTGTTACAAGGAGATTCAGTTGTCTGAAAAAACGCGTTTATTTCGGGCTGAAAAACACGTTTTGAAAAGTGTGATGTTACTGCCCCATAACTTACATGGGGTTGACCAAACTTGCAGAAACATGTTTATTTCTGCTGAAAAACACGTTTTGACACTTTCTGTACACTGGGGTTAAATGCTGAGTGTGTGGGCTCTTCTGAGCCTCGCTGTTACAAGGAGATTCAGTTGTCTGAAAAAACGCGTTTATTTCGGGCTGAAAAACACGTTTTGAAAAGTGTGATGTTACTGCCCCATAACTTACATGGGGTTGACCAAACTTGCAGAAACATGTTTATTTCTGCTGAAAAACACGTTTTGACACTTTCTGTACACTGGGGTTAAGGGCTGAGTGTGTGGGCTCTTCTGAGCCTTGCTGTTACAAGGAGATTCAGTTGTCTGAAAAAACGCGTTTATTTCGGGCTGAAAAACACGTTTTGAAAAGTGTGATGTTACTGCCCCATAACTTACATGGGGTTTACCAAACTTGCAGAAACATGTTTATTTCTGCTGAAAAACACGTTTTGACACTTTCTGTACACTGGGGTTAAAGGCTGAGTGTGTGGGCTCTTCTGAGCCTTGCTGTTACAAGGAGATTAAGTTGTCTGAAAAAACGCGTTTATTTTGGGCTGAAAAACACGTTTTGAAAAGTGTGATGTTACTGCCCCATAACTTACATGGGGTTGACCAAACTTGCAGAAACATGTTTATTTCTGCTGAAAAACACGTTTTGACAGTTTCTGTACACTGGGGTTAAGGGCTGAGTGTGTGGGCTCTTCTGAGCCTTGCTGTTACAAGTAGATTCAGTTGTCTGAAAAAACGCGTTTATTTCGGGCTGAAAAACACGTTTTGAAAAGTGTGATGTTACTGCCCCATAACTTACATGGGTTTGACCAAACTTGCAGAAACATGTTTATTTCTGCTGAAAAACACGTTTTGACACTTTCTGTACACTGGGGTTAAGGGCTGAGTGTGTGGGCTCTTCTTAGCCTTGCTGTTACAAGGAGATTCAGTTGTCTGAAAAAATGCGTTTATTTCGGGCTGAAAAACATATTTTGCAAAGTGTCATGTTACTGCCCCATAACTTACATGGGGTTGACCAAACTTGCAGAAACATGTTTATTTCTGCTGAAAAACACGTTTTGACACTTTCTGTACACTGGGGTTAAGGGCTGAGTGTGTGGGCTCTTCTTAGCCTTGCTGTTACAAGGAGATTCAGTTGTCTGAAAAAACGCGTTTATTTCGGGCTGAAAAACACGTTTTGAAAAGTGTGATGTTACTGCCCCATAACTTACATGCGGTTGACCAAACTTGCAGAAACATGTTTATTTATGCTGAAAAACACGTTTTGACCCTTTCTGCACACTGGGGTTAAGGGCTGAGTGTGTGGGCTCTTATGAGCCTTGCTGTTACAAGGAGATTCAGTTGTCTGAAAAAACGCGTTTATTTCGGGCTGAAAAACACGTTTTGAAAAGTGTGATGTTACTGCCCCATAACTTACATGGGGTTGACCAAACTTGCAGAAACATGTTTATTTCTGCTGAAAAACACGTTTTGACACTTTCTGTACACTGGGGTTAAGGGCTGAGTGTGTGGGCTCTTCTTAGCCTTGCTGTTACAAGGAGATTCAGTGGTCTGAAAAAATGCGTTTATTTCGGGCTGAAAAACATATTTTGAAAAGTGTCATGTTACTGCCCCATAACTTACATGGGGTTGACCAAACTTGCAGAAACATGTTTATTTCTGCTGAAAAACACGTTTTGACACTTTCTGTACACTGGGGTTAAGGGCTGAGTGTGTGGGCTCTTCTTAGCCTTGCTGTTGCAAGGAGATTCAGTTGTCTGAAAAAACGCGTTTATTTCGGGCTGAAAAACACGTTTTGAAAAGTGTGATGTTACTGCCCCATAACTTACATGCGGTTGACCAAACTTGCAGAAACATGTTTATTTATGCTGAAAAACACGTTTTGACCCTTTCTGCACACTGGGGTTAAGGGCTGAGTGTGTGGGCTCTTATGAGCCTTGCTGTTACAAGGAGATTCAGTTGTCTGAAAAAACGCGTTTATTTCGGGCTGAAAAACACGTTTTGAAAAGTGTGATGTTACTGCCCCATAACTTACATGGGGTTGACCAAACTTGCAGAAACATGTTTATTTCTGCTGAAAAACACGTTTTGACACTTTCTGTACACTGGGGTTAAGGGCTGAGTGTGTGGGCTCTTGTGAGCCTTGCTGTTACAAGGAGATTCAGTTGTCTGAAAAAATGCGTTTATTTCGGGCTGAAAAACATATTTTGAAAAGTGTCATGTTACTGCCCCATAACTTACATGGGGTTGACCAAACTTGCAGAAACATGTTTATTTCTGCTGAAAAACACGTTTGGACACTTTCTGTACACTGGGGTTAAAGGCTGAGTGTGTGGGCTCTTCTGAGCCTTGCTGTTACAAGGAGATTAAGTTGTCTGAAAAAACGCGTTTATTTCGGGCTGAAAAACACGTTTTGAAAAGTGTGATGTTACTGCCCCATAACTTACATGGGGTTGACCAAACTTGCAGAAACATGTTTATTTCTGCTGAAAAACACGTTTTGACAGTTTCTGTACACTGGGGTTAAGGGCTGAGTGTGTGGGCTCTTCTGAGCCTTGCTGTTACAAGTAGATTCAGTTGTCTGAAAAAACGCGTTTATTTCGGGCTGAAAAACACGTTTTGAAAAGTGTGATGTTACTGCCCCATAACTTACATGGGTTTGACCAAACTTGCAGAAACATGTTTATTTCTGCTGAAAAACACGTTTTGACACTTTCTGTACACTGGGGTTAAGGGCTGAGTGTGTGGGCTCTTCTTAGCCTTGCTGTTACAAGGAGATTCAGTTGTCTGAAAAAATGCGTTTATTTCGGGCTGAAAAACATATTTTGAAAAGTGTCATGTTACTGCCCCATAACTTACATGGGGTTGACCAAACTTGCAGAAACATGTTTATTTCTGCTGAAAAACACGTTTTGACACTTTCTGTACACTGGGGTTAAGGGCTGAGTGTGTGGGCTCTTATGAGCCTTGCTGTTACAAGGAGATTCAGTTGTCTGAAAAAACGCGTTTATTTCGGGCTGAAAAACACGTTTTGAAAAGTGTGATGTTACTGCCCCATAACTTACATGGGGTTGACCAAACTTGCAGAAACATGTTTATTTCTGCTGAAAAACACGTTTTGACCCTTTCTGCACATTGGGGTTAAGGGCTGAGTGTGTGGGCTCTTATGAGCCTTGCTGTTACAAGGAGATTCAGTTGTCTGAAAAAACGCGTTTATTTCGGGCTGAAAAACACGTTTTGAAAAGTGTGATGTTACTGCCCCATAACTTACATGGGGTTGACCAAACTTGCAGAAACATGTTTATTTCTGCTGAAAAACACGTTTTGACCCTTTCTGCACACTGGGGTTAAGGGCTGAGTGTGTGGGCTCTTATGAGCCTTGCTGTTACAAGGAGATTCAGTTGTCTGAAAAAACGCGTTTATTTCGGGCTGAAAAACACGTTTTGAAAAGTGTGATGTTACTGCCCCATAACTTACATGGGGTTGACCAAACTTGCAGAAACATGTTTATTTCTGCTGAAAAACACGTTTTGACACTTTCTGTACACTGGGGTTAAGGGCTGAGTGTGTGGGCTCTTGTGAGCCTTGCTGTTACAAGGAGATTCAGTTGTCTGAAAAAACGCGTTTATTTCGGGCTGAAAAACACGTTTTGAAAAGTGTGATGTTACTACTCCATAACTTAGATGGGGTTGACCAAACTTGCAGAAACATGTTTATTTCTGCTGAAAAACACGTTTTGACACTTTCTGTACACTGGGGTTAAGGGCTGAGTGTGTGGGCACTTCTGAGCCTTGCTGTTACAAGTAGATTCAGTTGTCTGAAAAAACGCGTTTATTTCGGGCTGAAAAACACGTTTTGAAAAGTGTGATGTTACTGCCCCATAACTTACATGGGGTTGACCAAACTTGCAGAAACATGTTTATTTCTGCTGAAAAACACGTTTGGACACTTTCTGTACACTGGGGTTAAGGGCTGAGTGTGTGGGCTCTTCTGAGCCTCGCTGTTACAAGGAGATTCAGTTGTCTGAAAAAACGCGTTTATTTCGGGCTGAAAAACACGTTTTGAAAAGTGTGATGTTACTGCCCCATAACTTACATGGGGTTGACCAAACTTGCAGAAACATGTTTATTTCTGCTGAAAAACACGTTTTGACACTTTCTGTACACTGGGGTTAAGGGCTGAGTGTGTGGGCTCTTCTGAGCCTTGCTGTTACAAGGAGATTCAGTTGTCTGAAAAAACGCGTTTATTTCGGGCTGAAAAACACGTTTTGAAAAGTGTGATGTTACTGCCCCATAACTTACATGGGGTTTACCAAACTTGCAGAAACATGTTTATTTCTGCTGAAAAACACGTTTTGACACTTTCTGTACACTGGGGTTAAAGGCTGAGTGTGTGGGCTCTTCTGAGCCTTGCTGTTACAAGGAGATTAAGTTGTCTGAAAAAACGCGTTTATTTTGGGCTGAAAAACACGTTTTGAAAAGTGTGATGTTACTGCCCCATAACTTACATGGGGTTGACCAAACTTGCAGAAACATGTTTATTTCTGCTGAAAAACACGTTTTGACAGTTTCTGTACACTGGGGTTAAGGGCTGAGTGTGTGGGCTCTTCTGAGCCTTGCTGTTACAAGTAGATTCAGTTGTCTGAAAAAACGCGTTTATTTCGGGCTGAAAAACACGTTTTGAAAAGTGTGATGTTACTGCCCCATAACTTACATGGGGTTGACCAAACTTGCAGAAACATGTTTATTTCTGCTGAAAAACACGTTTTGACACTTTCTGTACACTGGGGTTAAGGGCTGAGTGTGTGGGCTCTTCTTAGCCTTGCTGTTACAAGGAGATTCAGTTGTCTGAAAAAATGCGTTTATTTCGGGCTGAAAAACATATTTTGAAAAGTGTCATGTTACTGCCCCATAACTTACATGGGGTTGACCAAACTTGCAGAAACATGTTTATTTCTGCTGAAAAACACGTTTTGACACTTTCTGTACACTGGGGTTAAGGGCTGAGTGTGTGGGCTCTTCTTAGCCTTGCTGTTGCAAGGAGATTCAGTTGTCTGAAAAAACGCGTTTATTTCGGGCTGAAAAACACGTTTTGAAAAGTGTGATGTTACTGCCCCATAACTTACATGCGGTTGACCAAACTGCAGAAACATGTTTATTTATGCTGAAAAAACACGTTTTGACCCTTTCTGCACACTGGGGTTAAGGGCTGAGTGTGTGGGCTCTTATGAGCCTTGCTGTTACAAGGAGATTCAGTTGTCTGAAAAAACGCGTTTATTTCGGGCTGAAAAACACGTTTTGAAAAGGTGTGATGTTACTGCCCCATAACTTACATGGGGTTGACCAAACTTGCAGAAACATGTTTATTTCTGCTGAAAAACACGTTTTGACACTTTCTGTACACTGGGGTTAAGGGCTGAGTGTGTGGGCTCTTCTTAGCCTTGCTGTTACAAGGAGATTCAGTTGTCTGAAAAAATGCGTTTATTTCGGGCTGAAAAACATATTTGAAAAGTGTCATGTTACTGCCCCATAACTTACATGGGGTTGACCAAACTTGCAGAAACATGTTTATTTCTGCTGAAAAACACGTTTTGACACTTTCTGTACACTGGGGTTAAGGGCTGAGTGTGTGGGCTCTTGTGAGCCTTGCTGTTACAAGGAGATTCAGTTGTCTGAAAAAACGCGTTTATTTCGGGCTGAAAAACACGTTTTGAAAAGTGTGATGTTACTACTCCATAACTTAGATGGGGTTGACCAAACTTGCAGAAACATGTTTATTTCTGCTGAAAAACACGTTTTGACACTTTTCTGTACACTGGGGTTAAGGGCTGAGTGTGTGGGCACTTCTGAGCCTTGCTGTTACAAGTAGATTCAGTTGTCTGAAAAAAACGCGTTTATTTCGGGCTGAAAAACACGTTTTGAAAAGTGTGATGTTACTGCCCCATAACTTACATGGGGTTGACCAAACTTGCAGAAACATGTTTATTTCTGCTGAAAACACGTTTGGACACTTTCTGTACACTGGGGTTAAAGGCTGAGTGTGTGGGCTCTTCTGAGCCTTGCTGTTACAAGGAGATTAAGTTGTCTGAAAAAACGCGTTTATTTCGGGCTGAAAAACACGTTTTGAAAAGTGTGATGTTACTGCCCCATAACTTACATGGGGTTGACCAAACTTGCAGAAACATGTTTATTTCTGCTGAAAAACACGTTTTGACAGTTTCTGTACACTGGGGTTAAGGGCTGAGTGTGTGGGCTCTTCTGAGCCTTGCTGTTACAAGTAGATTCAGTTGTCTGAAAAACGCGTTTATTTCGGGCTGAAAAACACGTTTTGAAAAGTGTGATGTTACTGACCCCATAACTTACATGGGTTTGACCAAACTTGCAGAAACATGTTTATTTCTGCTGAAAAACACGTTTTGACACTTTCTGTACACTGGGGTAAGGGCTGAGTGTGTGGGCTCTTCTTAGCCTTGCTGTTACAAGGAGATTCAGTTGTCTGAAAAAATGCGTTTATTTCGGGCTGAAAAACATTTTTGAAAAGTGTCATGTTACTGCCCCATAACTTACATGGGGTTGACCAAACTTGCAGAAACATGTTTATTTCTGCTGAAAAACACGTTTTGACACTTTCTGTACACTGGGGTTAAGGGCTGAGTGTGTGGGCTCTTATGAGCCTTGCTGTTACAAGGAGATTCAGTTGTCTGAAAAAACGCGTTTATTTCGGGCTGAAAAACACGTTTTGAAAAGTGTGATGTTACTGCCCCCATAACTTACATGGGGTTGACCAAACTTGCAGAAACATGTTTATTAATGCTGAAAAACACGTTTTGACCCTTTCTGCACATTGGGGTTAAGGGCTGAGTGTGTGGGCTCTTATGAGCCTTGCTGTTACAAGGAGATTCAGTTGTCTGAAAAAACGCGTTTATTTCGGGCTGAAAAACACGTTTTGAAAAGTGTGATGTTACTGCCCCATAACTTACATGGGGTTGACCAAACTTGCAGAAACATGTTTATTTCTGCTGAAAAACACGTTTTGACCCTTTCTGCACACTGGGGTTAAGGGCTGAGTGTGTGGGCTCTTATGAGCCTTGCTGTTACAAGGAGATTCAGTTGTCTGAAAAAAACGCGTTTATTTCGGGCTGAAAAACACGTTTTGAAAAGTGTGATGTTACTGCCCCATAACTTACATGGGGTTGACCAAACTTGCAGAAACATGTTTATTTCTGCTGAAAAACACGTTTTGACACTTTCTGTACACTGGGGTTAAGGGCTGAGTGTGTGGGCTCTTGTGAGCCTTGCTGTTACAAGGAGATTCAGTTGTCTGAAAAAACGCGTTTATTTCGGGCTGAAAAACACGTTTGAAAAGTGTGATGTTACTACTCCATAACTTAGATGGGTTGACAACTTGCAGAAACATGTTTATTTCTGCTGAAAAACACGTTTTGACACTTTCTGTACACTGGGGTTAAGGGCTGAGTGTGTGGGCACTTCTGAGCCTTGCTGTTACAAGTAGATTCAGTTGTCTGAAAAAACGCGTTTATTTCGGGCTGAAAAACACGTTTTGAAAAGTGTGATGTTACTGCCCCATAACTTACATGGGGTTGACCAAACTTGCAGAAACATGTTTATTTCTGCTGAAAAACACGTTTTGACACTTTCTGTACACTGGGGTTAAATGCTGAGTGTGTGGGCTCTTCTGAGCCTCGCTGTTACAAGGAGATTCAGTTGTCTGAAAAACGCGTTTATTTCGGGCTGAAAAACACGTTTTGAAAAGTGTGATGTTACTGCCCCATAACTTACATGGGGTTGACCAAACTTGCAGAAACATGTTTATTCTGCTGAAAAACACGTTTTGACACTTTCTGTACACTGGGGTTAAGGGCTGAGTGTGTGGGCTCTTCTGAGCCTTGCTGTTACAAGGAGATTCAGTTGTCTGAAAAAACGCGTTTATTTCGGGCTGAAAAAACACGTTTTGAAAAGTGTGATGTTACTGCCCCATAACTTACATGGGGTTTACCAAACTTGCAGAAACATGTTTATTTCTGCTGAAAAACACGTTTTGACACTTTCTGTACACTGGGGTTAAAGGCTGAGTGTGTGGGCTCTTCTGAGCCTTGCTGTTACAAGGAGATTAAGTTGTCTGAAAAAACGCGTTTATTTTGGGCTGAAAAACACGTTTTGAAAAGTGTGATGTTACTGCCCCATAACTTACATGGGGTTGACCAAACTTGCAGAAACATGTTTATTTCTGCTGAAAAACACGTTTTGACAGTTTCTGTACACTGGGGGTTAAGGGCTGAGTGTGTGGGCTCTTCTGAGCCTTGCTGTTACAAGTAGATTCAGTTGTCTGAAAAAAGCGTTTATTTCGGGCTGAAAAACACGTTTTGAAAAGTGTGATGTTACTGCCCCATAACTTACATGGGGTTGACCAAACTTGCAGAAACATGTTTATTTCTGCTGAAAAACACGTTTTGACACTTTCTGTACACTGGGGTTAAGGGCTGAGTGTGTGGGCTCTTCTTAGCCTTGCTGTTACAAGGAGATTCAGTTGTCTGAAAAAATGCGTTTATTTCGGGCTGAAAAACATATTTTGAAAAGTGTCATGTTACTGCCCCATAACTTACATGGGGGTTGACCAAACTTGCAGAAACATGTTTATTTCTGCTGAAAAACACGTTTTGACACTTTCTGTACACTGGGTTAAGGGCTGAGTGTGTGGGCTCTTCTTAGCCTTGCTGTTGCAAGGAGATTCAGTTGTCTGAAAAACGCGTTTATTTCGGGCTGAAAAACACGTTTGAAAAGTGTGATGTTACTGCCCCATAACTTACATGCGGTTGACCAAACTTGCAGAAACATGTTTATTTATGCTGAAAAACACGTTTTTGACCCTTTCTGCACACTGGGGTTAAGGGCTGAGTGTGTGGGCTCTTATGAGCCTTGCTGTTACAAGGAGATTCAGTTGTCTGAAAAAACGCGTTTATTTCGGGCTGAAAAACACGTTTGAAAAGTGTGATGTTACTGCCCCATAACTTACATGGGGTTGACCAAACTTGCAGAAACATGTTTATTTCTGCTGAAAAACACGTTTTGACCCTTTCTGCACACTGGGGTTAAGGGCTGAGTGTGTGGGCTCTTATGAGCCTTGCTGTTACAAGGAGATTCAGTTGTCTGAAAAAACGCGTTTATTTTCGGGCTGAAAAACACGTTTTGAAAGTGTGATGTTACTGCCCCATAACTTACATGGGGTTGACCAAACTTGCAGAAACATGTTTATTTCTGCTGAAAAACACGTTTTGACACTTTCTGTACACTGGGGTTAAGGGCTGAGTGTGTGGGCTCTTGTGAGCCTTGCTGTTACAAGGAGATTCAGTTGTCTGAAAAAAACGCGTTTATTTCGGGCTGAAAAACACGTTTTGAAAAGTGTGATGTTACTACTCCATAACTTAGATGGGGTTGACCAAACTTGCAGAAACATGTTTATTTCTGCTGAAAAACACGTTTTGACACTTTCTGTACACTGGGGTTAAGGGCTGAGTGTGTGGGCACTTCTGAGCCTTGCTGTTACAAGTAGATTCAGTTGTCTGAAAAAACGCGTTTATTTCGGGCTGAAAAACACGTTTTGAAAAGTGTGATGTTACTGCCCCATAACTTACATGGGGTTTGACCAAACTTGCAGAAACATGTTTATTTCTGCTGAAAAACACGTTTGGACACTTTCTGTACACTGGGGTTAAGGGCTGAGTGTGTGGGCTCTTGTGAGCCTTGCTGTTACAAGGAGATTCAGTTGTCCTGAAAAAACGCGTTTATTTCGGGCTGAAAAACACGTTTTGAAAAAGGTGATGTTACTGCCCCATAACTTACATGGGGTTGACCAAACTTGCAGAAACATGTTTATTTCTGCTGAAAAACACGTTTTGACACTTTCTGTACACTGGGGTTAATGCTGAGTGTGTGGGCTCTTCTGAGCCTCGCTGTTACAAGGAGATTCAGTTGTCTGAAAAAACGCGTTTATTTCGGGCTGAAAAACACGTTTTGAAAAGTGTGATGTTACTGCCCCATAACTTACATGGGGTTGACCAAACCTTGCAGAAACATGGTTTATTTCTGCTGAAAAACACGTTTTGACACTTTCTGTACACTGGGTTAAGGGCTGAGTGTGTGGGCTCTTCTTAGCCTTGCTGTTACAAGGAGATTCAGTTGTCTGAAAAAATGCGTTTATTTCGGGCTGAAAAACATATTTTGAAAAGTGTCATGTTACTGCCCCATAACTTACATGGGGTTGACCAAACTTGCAGAAACATGTTTATTTCTGCTGAAAAACACGTTTTGACACTTTCTGTACACTGGGGTTAAGGGCTGAGTGTGTGGGCTCTTCTTAGCCTTGCTGTTACAAGGAGATTCAGTTGTCTGAAAAAACGCGTTTATTTCGGGCTGAAAAACACGTTTTGAAAAGTGTGATGTTACTGCTCCATAACTTACATGCGGTTGACCAAACTTGCAGAAACATGTTTATTTATGCTGAAAAACACGTTTTGACCCTTTCTGCACACTGGGGTTAAGGGCTGAGTGTGTGGGCTCTTATGAGCCTTGCTGTTACAAGGAGATTCAGTTGTCTGAAAAAACGCGTTTATTTCGGGCTGAAAAACACGTTTTGAAAAGTGTGATGTTACTGCCCCATAACTTACATGGGGTTGACCAAACTTGCAGAAACATGTTTATTTCTGCTGAAAAACACGTTTTGACACTTTCTGTACACTGGGGTTAAGGGCTGAGTGTGTGGGCTCTTCTTAGCCTTGCTGTTACAAGGAGATTCAGTTGTCTGAAAAAATGCGTTTATTTCGGGCTGAAAAACATATTTTGAAAAGTGTCATGTTACTGCCCCATAACTTACATGGGGTTGACCAAACTTGCAGAAACATGTTTATTTCTGCTGAAAAACACGTTTTGACACTTTCTGTACACTGGGGTTAAGGGCTGAGTGTGTGGGCTCTTCTTAGCCTTGCTGTTACAAGGAGATTCAGTTGTCTGAAAAAACGCGTTTATTTCGGGCTGAAAAACACGTTTTGAAAGTGTGATGTTACTGCCCCATAACTTACATGCGGTTGACCAAACTTGCAGAAACAGTTTATTTATGCTGAAAAACACGTTTTGACCCTTTCTGCACACTGGGGTTAAGGGCTGAGTGTGTGGGCTCTTATGAGCCTTGCTGTTACAAGGAGATTCAGTTGTCTGAAAAAACGCGTTTATTTCGGGCTGAAAAACACGTTTTGAAAAGTGTGATGTTACTGCCCCATAACTTACATGGGGTTGACCAAACTTGCAGAAACATGTTTATTTATGCTGAAAAACACGTTTTGACCCTTTCTGCACATTGGGGTTAAGGGCTGAGTGTGTGGGCTCTTATGAGCCTTGCTGTTACAAGGAGATTCAGTTGTCTGAAAAAACGCGTTTATTTCGGGCTGAAAAACACGTTTTGAAAAGTGTGATGTTACTGCCCCATAACTTACATGGGGTTGACCAAACTTGCAGAAACATGTTATTTCTGCTGAAAAACACGTTTTGACCCTTTCTGCACACTGGGGTTAAGGGCTGAGTGTGTGGGCTCTTATGAGCCTTGCTGTTACAAGGAGATTCAGTTGTCTGAAAAAACGCGTTTATTTCGGGCTGAAAAACACGTTTTGAAAAGTGTGATGTTACTACTCCATAACTTAGATGGGGTTGACCAAACTTGCAGAAACATGTTTATTTCTGCTGAAAAACACGTTTTGACACTTTCTGTACACTGGGGTTAAGGGCTGAGTGTGTGGGCACTTCTGAGCCTTGCTGTTACAAGTAGATTCAGTTGTCTGAAAAAACGCGTTTATTTCGGGCTGAAAAACACGTTTTGAAAAGTGTGATGTTACTGCCCCATAACTTACATGGGGTTGACCAAACTTGCAGAAACATGTTTATTTCTGCTGAAAAACACGTTTGGACCACTTTCTGTACACTGGGGTTAAGGGCTGAGTGTGTGGGCTCTTGTGAGCCTTGCTGTTACAAGGAGATTCAGTTGTCTGAAAAAACGCGTTTATTTCGGGCTGAAAACACGTTTGAAAAGTGTGATGTTACTGCCCCATAACTTACATGGGGTTGACCAAACTTGCAGAAACATGTTTATTTCTGCTGAAAAACACGTTTTGACACTTTCTGTACACTGGGGTTAAATGCTGAGTGTGTGGGCTCTTCTGAGCCTCGCTGTTACAAGGAGATTCAGTTGTCTGAAAAAACGCGTTTATTTCGGGCTGAAAAACACGTTTTGAAAAGTGTGATGTTACTGCCCCATAACTTACATGGGGTTGACCAAACTTGCAGAAACATGTTTATTTCTGCTGAAAAACACGTTTTGACACTTTCTGTACACTGGGGTTAAGGGCTGAGTGTGTGGGCTCTTCTGAGCCTTGCTGTTACAAGGAGATTCAGTTGTCTGAAAAAAACGCGTTTATTTCGGGCTGAAAAACACGTTTTGAAAAGTGTGATGTTACTGCCCCATAACTTACATGGGGTTTACCAAACTTGCAGAAACATGTTTATTTCTGCTGAAAAACACGTTTTGACACTTTCTGTACACTGGGGTTAAAGGCTGAGTGTGTGGGCTCTTCTGAGCCTTGCTGTTACAAGGAGATTAAGTTGTCTGAAAAAACGCGTTTATTTCGGGCTGAAAAACACGTTTTGAAAAGTGTGATGTTACTGCCCCATAACTTACATGGGGTTTACCAAACTTGCAGAAACATGTTTATTTCTGCTGAAAAACACGTTTTGACACTTTCTGTACACTGGGGTTAAAGGCTGAGTGTGTGGGCTCTTCTGAGCCTTGCTGTTACAAGGAGATTAAGTTGTCTGAAAAAACGCGTTTATTTTGGGCTGAAAAACACGTTTTGAAAAGTGTGATGTTACTGCCCCATAACTTACATGGGGTTGACCAAACTTGCAGAAACATGGTTTATTTTCTGCTGAAAAACACGTTTTGACAGTTTCTGTACACTGGGGTTAAGGGCTGAGTGTGTGGGCTCTTCTGAGCCTTGCTGTTACAAGTAGATTCAGTTGTCTGAAAAAACGCGTTTATTTCGGGCTGAAAAACACGTTTTGAAAAGTGTGATGTTACTGCCCCATAACTTACATGGGGTTGACCAAACTTGCAGAAACATGTTTATTTCTGCTGAAAAACACGTTTTGACACTTTCTGTACACTGGGGTTAAGGGGCTGAGTGTGTGGGCTCTTCTTAGCCTTGCTGTTACAAGGAGATTCAGTTGTCTGAAAAAATGCGTTTATTTCGGGCTGAAAAACATATTTTGAAAAGTGTCATGTTACTGCCCCATAACTTACATGGGGTTGACCAAATTGCAGAAACATGTTTATTTCTGCTGAAAACACGTTTTGACACTTTCTGTACACTGGGGTTAAGGGCTGAGTGTGTGGGCTCTTCTTAGCCTTGCTGTTGCAAGGAGATTCAGTTGTCTGAAAAAACGCGTTTATTTCGGGCTGAAAACACGTTTGAAAAGTGTGATGTTACTGCCCCATAACTTACATGCGGTTGACCAAACTTGCAGAAACATGTTTTATTTATGCTGAAAAACACGTTTTGACCCTTTCTGCACACTGGGTTAAGGGCTGAGTGTGTGGGCTCTTATGAGCCTTGCTGTTACAAGGAGATTCAGTTGTCTGAAAAACGCGTTTATTTCGGGCTGAAAAACACGTTTTGAAAAGTGTGATGTTACTGCCCCATAACTTACATGGGTTGACCAAACTTGCAGAAACATGTTTATTTCTGCTGAAAAACACGTTTTGACCCTTTCTGCACATTGGGGTTAAGGGCTGAGTGTGTGGGCTCTTATGAGCCTTGCTGTTACAAGGAGATTCAGTTGTCTGAAAAAACGCGTTTATTTCGGGCTGAAAAACACGTTTTGAAAAGTGTGATGTTACTGCCCCATAACTTACATGGGGTTGACCAAACTTGCAGAAACATGTTTATTTCTGCTGAAAAACACGTTTTGACCCTTTCTGCACACTGGGGTTAAGGGCTGAGTGTGTGGGCTCCTATGAGCCTTGCTGTTACAAGGAGATTCAGTTGTCTGAAAAAACGCGTTTATTTCGGGCTGAAAAACACGTTTTGAAAAGTGTGATGTTACTGCCCCATAACTTACATGGGGTGACCAAACTTGCAGAAACATGTTTATTTCTGCTGAAAAACACGTTTTGACACTTTCTGTACACTGGGGTTAAGGGCTGAGTGTGTGGGCTCTTGTGAGCCTTGCTGTTACAAGGAGATTCAGTTGTCTGAAAAACGCGTTTATTTCGGGCTGAAAAACACGTTTTGAAAGTGTGATGTTACTACTCCATAACTTAGATGGGGTTGACCAAACTTGCAGAAACATGTTTATTTCTGCTGAAAAACACGTTTTGACACTTTCTGTACACTGGGGTTAAGGGCTGAGTGTGTGGGCACTTCTGAGCCTTGCTGTTACAAGTAGATTCAGTTGTCTTGAAAAAAACGCGTTTATTTCGGCTGAAAAACACGTTTTGAAAAGTGTGATGTTACTGCCCCATAACTTACATGGGGTTGACCAAACTTGCAGAAACATGTTTATTTCTGCTGAAAAACACGTTTGGACACTTTCTGTACACTGGGGTTAAGGGCTGAGTGTGTGGGCTCTTGTGAGCCTTGCTGTTACAAGGAGATTCAGTTGTCTGAAAAAACGCGTTTATTTCGGGCTGAAAAACACGTTTTGAAAAGTGTGATGTTACTGCTCCATAACTTACATGCGGTTGACCAAACTTGCAGAAACATGTTTATTTATGCTGAAAAACACGTTTTGACCCTTTCTGCACACTGGGGTTAAGGGCTGAGTGTGTGGGCTCTTATGAGCCTTGCTGTTACAAGGAGATTCAGTTGTCTGAAAAAACGCGTTTATTTCGGGCTGAAAAACACGTTTTGAAAAGTGTGATGTTACTGCCCCATAACTTAACATGGGTTGACCAAACTTGCAGAAACATGTTTATTTTCTGCTGAAAAACACGTTTTGACACTTTCTGTACACTGGGGTTAATGCTGAGTGTGTGGGCTCTTCTGAGCCTCGCTGTTACAAGGAGATTCAGTTGTCTGAAAAAAGCGTTTATTTCGGGCTGAAAAACACGTTTTGAAAAGTGTGATGTTACTGCCCCATAAACTTACATGGGGTTGACCAAACTTGCAGAAACATGTTTATTTCTGCTGAAAAACACGTTTTGACACTTTCTGTACACTGGGGTTAAGGGCTGAGTGTGTGGGCTCTTCTTAGCCTTGCTGTTACAAGGAGATTCAGTTGTCTGAAAAAATGCGTTTATTTCGGGCTGAAAAACATATTTTGAAAAGTGTCATGTTACTGCCCCATAACTTACATGGGGTTGACCAAACTTGCAGAAACATGTTTATTTCTGCTGAAAAACACGTTTTGACACTTTCTGTACACTGGGGTTAAGGGCTGAGTGTGTGGGCTCTTCTTAGCCTTGCTGTTACAAGGAGATTCAGTTGTCTGAAAAAAACGCGTTTATTTCGGGCTGAAAAACACGTTTTGAAAAGTGTGATGTTACTGCTCCATAACTTACATGCTGTTGACCAAACTTGCAGAAACATGTTTATTTATGCTGAAAAACACGTTTTGACCCTTTCTGCACACTGGGTTAAGGGCTGAGTGTGTGGGCTCTTCTGAGCCTTGCTGTTACAAGGAGATTCAGTTGTCTGAAAAAACGCGTTTATTTCGGGCTGAAAAACACGTTTTGAAAAGTGTGATGTTACTGCCCCATAACTTACATGGGGTTGACCAAACTTGCAGAAACATGTTTATTTCTGCTGAAAAACACGTTTTGACACTTTCTGTACACTGGGGTTAAGGGCTGAGTGTGTGGGCTCTTCTTAGCCTTGCTGTTACAAGGAGATTCAGTTGTCTGAAAAAATGCGTTTATTTCGGGCTGAAAAACATATTTTGAAAAGTGTCATGTTACTGCCCCATAACTTACATGGGGTTGACCAAACTTGCAGAAACATGTTTATTTCTGCTGAAAAACACGTTTTGACACTTTCTGTACACTGGGGTTAAGGGCTGAGTGTGTGGGCTCTTCTTAGCCTTGCTGTTACAAGGAGATTCAGTTGTCTGAAAAAACGCGTTTATTTCGGGCTGAAAAACACGTTTTGAAAAGTGTGATGTTACTGCCCCATAACTTACATGGGTTGACCAAACTTGCAGAAACATGTTTATTTCTGCTGAAAAACACGTTTTGACACTTTCTGTACACTGGGGTTAAGGGCTGAGTGTGTGGGCTCTTCTGAGCCTTGCTGTTACAAGGAGATTCAGTTGTCTGAAAAAACGTGTTTATTTCGGGCTGAAAAACACGTTTTTGAAAAGTGTGATGTTACTGCCCCATAACTTACATGGGGTTGACCAAACTTCCAGAAACATGTTTATTTCTGCTGAAAAACACGTTTTGACACTTTCTGTACACTGGGGTTAAGGGCTGAGTGTGTGGGCTCTTCTGAGCCTTGCTGTTACAAGGAGATTCAGTTGTCCTGAAAAAAACGCGTTTATTTCGGGCTGGAAAACACGTTTTGAAAAGTGTGATGTACTGCCCCATAACTTACATGGGGTTGACCAAACTTGCAGAAACATGTTTATTTCTGCTGAAAACACGTTTTGACACTTTCTGTACACTGGGTTAAGGGCTGAGTGTGTGGGCTCTTCTGAGCCTTGCTGTTACAAGGAGATTCAGTTGTCTGAAAAAACGCGTTTATTTCGGGCTGAAAAACACGTTTTGAAAAGTGTGATGTTACTGCCCCATAACTTACATGGGGTTGACCAAACTTGCAGAAACATGTTTATTTCTGCTGAAAAACACGTTTTGACACTTTCTGTACACTGGGGTTAAGGCTGAGTGTGTGGGCTCTTCTGAGCCTTGCTGTTACAAGGAGATTCAGTTGTTTGAAAAAACGCGTTTATTTCGGGCTGAAAAACACGTTTTGAAAAGTGTGATGTTACTGCCCCATAACTTACATGGGGTTGACCAAACTTGCAGAAACATGTTTATTTCTGCTGAAAAACACGTTTTGACACTTTCTGTACACTGGGGTTAAGGGCTGAGTGTGTGGGCTCTTGTGAGCCTTGCTGTTACAAGGAGATTCAGTTGTCTGAAAAAACGCGTTTATTTCGGGCTGAAAAACACGTTTTGAAAAGTGTGATGTTAGTGCCCCATAACTTACATGGGGTTGACCAAACTTGCAGAAACATGTTTATTTCTGCTAAAAAACACGTTTTGACCCTTTCTGCACACTGCGGTTAAGGGCTGAGTGTGTGGGCTCTTCTGAGCCTTGCTGTTACAAGTAGATTCAGTTGCCTGAAAAACGCGTTTATTTCGGGCTGAAAAACACGTTTTGAAAAGTGTGATGTTACTGCCCCATAACTTAGATGGGGTTGACCAAACTTGCAGAAACATGTTTATTTCTGCTGAAAAACACGTTTGACACTTTCTGTACACTGGGGTTAAGGCTGAGTGTGTGGGCTCTTGTGAGCCTTGCTGTTACAAGGAGATTCAGTTGTCTGAAAAAACGCGTTTATTTCGGGCTGAAAAACACGTTTTGAAAGTGTGATGTTACTGCCCCATAACTTACATGGGGTTGACCAAACTTGCAGAAACATGTTTATTTCTGCTGAAAAACACGTTTTGACACTTTCTGTACACTGGGGTTAAGGGCTGAGTGTGTGGGCTCTTGTGAGCCTTGCTGTTACAAGGAGATTCAGTTGTCTGAAAAAACGCGTTTATTTCTGGGCTGAAAAACACGTTTTGAAAAGTGCGATGTTACTGCCCTATAACTTACATGGGGTTGACCAAACTTGCAGAAACATGTTTATTTATGCTGAAAAACACGTTTTGACCCTTTCTGCACATTGGGGTTAAGGGCTGAGTGTGTGTGGCTCTTATGAGCCTTGCTGTTACAAGGAGATTCAGTTGTCTGAAAAAACGCGTTTATTTCGGGCTGAAAAACACGTTTTGAAAAGTGTGATGTTACTGCCCCATAACTTACATGGGGTTGACCAAACTTGCAGAAACATGTTTATTTCTGCTGAAAAACACGTTTTGACCCTTTCTGCACACTGGGGTTAGGGCTGAGTGTGTGGCTCTTATGAGCCTTGCTGTTACAAGGAGATTCAGTTGTCTGAAAAAACGCGTTTATTTCGGGCTGAAAAACACGTTTTGAAAAGTGTGATGTTACTGCCCATAACTTACATGGGGTTGACCAAACTTGCAGAAACATGTTTATTTCTGCTGAAAAACACGTTTTGACACTTTCTGTACACTGGGGTTAAGGGCTGAGTGTGTGGGCTCTTGTGAGCCTTGCTGTTACAAGGAGATTCAGTTGTCTGAAAAAACGCGTTTATTTCGGGCTGAAAAACACGTTTTGAAAAGTGTGATGTTACTGCCCCATAACTTACATGGGGTTGACCAAACTTGCAGAAACATGTTTATTTCTGCTGAAAAACACGTTTTGACACTTTCTGTACACTGGGGTTAAATGCTGAGTGTGTGGGCTCTTCTGAGCCTCGCTGTTACAAGGAGATTCAGTTGTCTGAAAAAACGCGTTTATTTCGGGCTGAAAACACGTTTTGAAAAGTGTGATGTTACTGCCCCATAACTTACATGGGGTTGACCAAACTTGCAGAAACATGTTTATTTCTGCTGAAAAACACGTTTTGACACTTTCTGTACACTGGGGTTAAGGGCTGAGTGTGTGGGCTCTTCTGAGCCTTGCTGTTACAAGGAGATTCAGTTGTCTGAAAAAACGCGTTTATTTCGGGCTGAAAAACACGTTTTGAAAGTGTGATGTTACTGCCCCATAACTTACATGGGGTTTACCAAACTTGCAGAAACATGTTTATTTCTGCTGAAAAACACGTTTTGACACTTTCTGTACACTGGGGTTAAAGGCTGAGTGTGTGGGCTCTTCTGAGCCTTGCTGTTACAAGGAGATTAAGTTGTCTGAAAAACGCGTTTATTTTGGGCTGAAAAACACGTTTTGAAAAGTGTGATGTTACTGCCCCATAACTTACATGGGTTGACCAAACTTGCAGAAACATGTTTATTTCTGCTGAAAAACACGTTTTGACAGTTTCTGTACACTGGGGTTAAGGGCTGAGTGTGTGGGCTCTTCTGAGCCTTGCTGTTACAAGTAGATTCAGTTGTCTGAAAAAACGCGTTTATTTCGGGCTGAAAAACACGTTTTGAAAAGTGTGATGTTACTGCCCCATAACTTACATGGGTTTGACCAAACTTGCAGAAACATGTTTATTTCTGCTGAAAAACACGTTTTGACACTTTCTGTACACTGGGGTTAAGGGCTGAGTGTGTGGGCTCTTCTTAGCCTTGCTGTTACAAGGAGATTCAGTTGTCTGAAAAAATGCGTTTATTTCGGGCTGAAAAACATATTTTGCAAAGTGTCATGTTACTGCCCCATAACTTACATGGGGTTGACCAAACTTGCAGAAACATGTTTATTTCTGCTGAAAAACACGTTTTGACACTTTCTGTACACTGGGGTTAAGGGCTGAGTGTGTGGGCTCTTCTTAGCCTTGCTGTTACAAGGAGATTCAGTTGTCTGAAAAAACGCGTTTATTTCGGGCTGAAAAACACGTTTTTGAAAAGTGTGATGTTACTGCCCCATAACTTACATGCGGTTGACCAAACTTGCAGAAACATGTTTATTTATGCTGAAAAACACGTTTTGACCCTTTCTGCACACTGGGGTTAAGGCTGAGTGTGTGGGCTCTTATGAGCCTTGCTGTTACAAGGAGATTCAGTTGTCTGAAAAAACGCGTTTATTTCGGGCTGAAAAACACGTTTTGAAAAGTGTGATGTTACTGCCCCATAACTTACATGGGTTGACCAAACTTGCAGAAACATGTTTATTTCTGCTGAAAACACGTTTTGACACTTTCTGTACACTGGGGTTAAGGGCTGAGTGTGTGGGCTCTTCTTAGCCTTGCTGTTACAAGGAGATTCAGTTGTCTGAAAAAATGCGTTTATTTCGGGCTGAAAAACATATTTTGAATAGTGTCATGTTACTGCCCCATAACTTACATGGGGTTGACCAAACTTGCAGAAACATGTTTATTTCTGCTGAAAAACACGTTTTGACACTTTCTGTACACTGGGGTTAAGGGCTGAGTGTGTGGGCTCTTCTTAGCCTTGCTGTTACAAGGAGATTCAGTTGTCTGAAAAAACGCGTTTATTTCGGGCTGAAAAACACGTTTTTGAAAAGTGTGATGTTACTGCCCCATAACTTACATGCGGTTGACCAAACTTGCAGAAACATGTTTATTTATGCTGAAAAACACGTTTTGACCCTTTCTGCACACTGGGGTTAAGGGCTGAGTGTGTGGGCTCTTATGAGCCTTGCTGTTACAAGGAGATTCAGTTGTCTGAAAAAACGCGTTTATTTCGGGCTGAAAAACACGTTTTGAAAAGTGTAATGTTACTGCCCCATAACTTACATGGGGTTGACCAAACTTGCAGAAACATGTTTATTTCTGCTGAAAAACACGTTTTGACACTTTCTGTACACTGGGGTTAAGGGCTGAGTGTGTGGGCTCTTGTGAGCCTTGCTGTTACAAGGAGATTCAGTTGTCTGAAAAAACGCGTTTATTTCGGGCTGAAAAACACGTTTTGAAAAGTGTGATGTTACTACTCCATAACTTAGATGGGGTTGACCAAACTTGCAGAAACATGTTTATTTCTGCTGAAAAACACGTTTTGACACTTTCTGTACACTGGGGTTAAGGGGCTGAGTGTGTGGGCACTTCTGAGCCTTGCTGTTACAAGTAGATTCAGTTGTCTGAAAAAACGCGTTTATTTCGGGCTGAAAAACACGTTTTGAAAAGTGTGATGTTACTGCCCCATAACTTACATGGGGTTGACCAAACTTGCAGAAACATGTTTATTTCTGCTGAAAAACACGTTTGGACACTTTCTGTACACTGGGGTTAAAGGCTGAGTGTGTGGGCTCTTCTGAGCCTTGCTGTTACAAGGAGATTAAGTTGTCTGAAAAAACGCGTTTATTTCGGGCTGAAAAACACGTTTTGAAAAGTGTGATGTTACTGCCCCATAACTTACATGGGGTTGACCAAACTTGCAGAAACATGTTTATTTCTGCTGAAAAACACGTTTTGACAGTTTCTGTACACTGGGGTTAAGGGCTGAGTGTGTGGGCTCTTCTGAGCCTTGCTGTTACAAGTAGATTCAGTTGTCTGAAAAAACGCGTTTATTTCGGGCTGAAAAACACGTTTTGAAAAGTGTGATGTTACTGCCCCATAACTTACATGGGTTTGACCAAACTTGCAGAAACATGTTTATTTCTGCTGAAAAACACGTTTTGACACTTTCTGTACACTGGGGTTAAGGGCTGAGTGTGTGGGCTCTTCTTAGCCTTGCTGTTACAAGGAGATTCAGTTGTCTGAAAAAATGCGTTTATTTCGGGCTGAAAAACATATTTTGAAAAGTGTCATGTTACTGCCCCATAACTTACATGGGGTTGACCAAACTTGCAGAAACATGTTTATTTCTGCTGAAAAACACGTTTTGACACTTTCTGTACACTGGGGTTAAGGGCTGAGTGTGTGGGCTCTTCTTAGCCTTGCTGTTACAAGGAGATTCAGTTGTCTGAAAAAACGCGTTTATTTCGGGCTGAAAAACACGTTTTTGAAAAGTGTGATGTTACTGCCCCAGTAACTTACATGCGGTTGACCAAACTTGCAGAAACATGTTTATTTATGCTGAAAAACACGTTTTGACCCTTTCTGCACACTGGGGTTAAGGGCTGAGTGTGTGGGCTCTTATGAGCCTTGCTGTTACAAGGAGATTCAGTTGTCTGAAAAAACGCGTTTATTTCGGGGCTGAAAAACACGTTTTGAAAAGTGTGATGTTACTGCCCCATAACTTACATGGGGTTGACCAAACTTGCAGAACATGTTTATTTCTGCTGAAAAACACGTTTTGACACTTTCTGTACACTGGGGTTAAGGGGCTGAGTGTGTGGGCTCTTCTTAGCCTTGCTGTTACAAGGAGATTCAGTTGTCTGAAAAAATGCGTTTATTTCGGGCTGAAAAACATATTTTGAAAAGTGTCATGTTACTGCCCCATAACTTACATGGGGTTGACCAAACTTGCAGAAACATGTTTATTTCTGCTGAAAAAACACGTTTTGACACTTTCTGTACACTGGGGTTAAGGGCTGAGTGTGTGGGGCTCTTCTTAGCCTTGCTGTTACAAGGAGATTCAGTTGTCTGAAAAAATGCGTTTTATTTCGGGCTGAAAAACATATTTTGAAAAGTGTCATGTTACTGCCCCATAACTTACATGGGGTTGACCAAACTTGCAGAAACATGTTTATTTCTGCTGAAAAACACGTTTTGACACTTTCTGTACACTGGGGTTAAGGGCTGAGTGTGTGGGCTCTTCTTAGCCTTGCTGTTACAAGGAGATTCAGTTGTCTGAAAAAACGCGTTTATTTCGGGCTGAAAACACGTTTTGAAAAGTGTGATGTTACTGCCCCATAACTTACATGCGGTTGACCAAACTTGCAGAAACATGTTTATTTATGCTGAAAAACACGTTTTGACCCTTTCTGCACACTGGGGTTAAGGGCTGAGTGTGTGGGCTCTTATGAGCCTTGCTGTTACAAGGAGATTC
>NW_027168035.1:0-74954 GCF_040954835.1 Lepisosteus oculatus | reverse complement strand
GCCACCATCACTCAGATCTTAACCCAGTGTGCTGAAAGTGTCAAACATGTTTTTTCAGCAGAAATAAACATGTTTCTGCAAGCTTGGTCAACCCCATGTAAGTTATGGGGCAGTAACAGTACACTTTTCAAAACGTGTTTTTCAGCCCGAAATAAACGCGTTTTTCAGACAACTGAATACCCATGTAGCAGCAAGGCCAGAAGAGCCCACACACTCAGATCTTAACCCCAGTGTGCAGAAAGGGTCAAAACGTGTTTTTCAGCAGAAATAAACATGTTTCTGCAAGTTTGGTCAACCCCATGTAAGTTATGGGGCAGTAACAGTACACTTTCAAAACGTGTTTTTCAGCCCGAAATAAACGCGTTTTTTCAGACAACTGAATCCCCATGTAGCAGCAAGGCTCAGAAGAGCCCACACACTCAGATCTTAACCCCAGTGTGCTGAAAGTGTCAAAACATGTTTTTCAGCAGAAATAAACATGTTTCTGCAAGTTTGGTCAACCCCATGTAAGTTATGGGGCAGTAACAGTACACTTTTCAAAACGTGTTTTTCAGCCCGAAATAAACGCGTTTTTTCAGACAACTGAATCCCCATGTAGCAACAAGGCTCAGAAGAGCCCACACACTCAGATCTTAACCCCAGTGTGCTGAAAGTGTCAAAACATGTTTTTCAGCAGAAATAAACATGTTTTCTGCAAGTTTGGTCAACCCCATGTAAGTTATGGGGCAGTAACAGTACACTTTTCAAAACGTGTTTTTCAGCCCGAAATAAACGCGTTTTTCAGACAACTGAATACCCATGTAGCAGCAAGGCTCAGAAGAGCCACACACTCAGATCTTAACCCCAGTGTGCTGAAAGTGTCAAAACATGTTTTTCAGCAGAAATAAACATGTTTCTGCAAGTTTGGTCAACCCCATGTAAGTTATGGGGCAGTAACAGTACACTCTGCAAAACGTGTTTTTCAGCCCGAAATAAACGCGTTTTTCAGACAACTGAATCCCCATGTAGCAGCAAGGCTCAGAAGAGCCTACACACTCAGATCTTAACCCCAGTGTGCTGAAAGTGTCAAAACATGTTTTTCAGCAGAAATAAACATGTTTCTGCAAGTTTGGTCAACCCCATGTAAGTTATGGGGCAGTAACAGTACACTTTTCAAAACGTGTTTTTCAGCCCGAAATAAACGCGTTTTTTCAGACAACTGAATCCCCATGTAGCAGCAAGGCTCAGAAGAGCCACACACTCAGATCTTAACCCCAGTGTGCTGAAAGTGTCAAAACATGTTTTTCAGCAGAAATAAACATGTTTCTGCAAGTTTGGTCAACCCCATGTAAGTTATGGGGCAGTAACAGTACACTTTTCAAAACGTGTTTTTCAGCCCGAAATAAACGCGTTTTTTCAGACAACTGAATACCCATGTAGCAGCAAGGCTCAGAAGAGCCCACACACTCAGATCTTAACCCCAGTGTGCTGAAAGTGTCAAAACATGTTTTTCAGCAGAAATAAACATGTTTCTGCAAGTTTGGTCAACCCCATGTAAGTTATGGGGCAGTAACAGTACACTTTTCAAAACGTGTTTTTCAGCCCGAAATAAACGCGTTTTTTCAGACAACTGAATCCCCATGTAGCAGCAAGGCTCAGAAGAGCCCACACACTCAGATCTTAACCCCAGTGTGCTGAAAGGGTCAAAACGTGTTTTTCAGCAGAAATAAACATGTTTCTGCAAGTTTGGTCAACCCCATGTAAGTTATAGGGGCAGTAACAGTACACTCTTCAAAACGTGTTTTTCAGCCCGAAATAAACGCGTTTTTTCAGACAACTGAATCCCCATGTAGCAGCAAGGCTCAGAAGAGCCCACACACTCAGATCTTAACCCCAGTGTGCTGAAAGTGTCAAAACATGTTTTTCAGCAGAAATAAACATGTTTCTGCAAGTTTGGTCAACCCCATGTAAGTTATGGGGCAGTAACAGTACACTTTTCAAAAACGTGTTTTTCAGCCCGAAATAAACGCGTTTTTTCAGACAACTGAATCCCCATGTAGCAGCAAGGCTCAGAAGAGCCCACACACTCAGATCTTAACCCCAGTGTGCAGAAAGGGTCAAAACGTGTTTTTCAGCAGAAATAAACATGTTTCTGCAAGTTTGGTCAACCCCATGTAAGTTATAGGGCAGTAACAGTACACTCTGCAAAACGTGTTTTCAGCCCGAAATAAACGCGTTTTTTCAGACAACTGAATCCCCATGTAGCAGCAAGGCTCAGAAGAGCCCACACACTCAGATCTTAACCCCAGTGTGCTGAAAGTGTCAAAACATGTTTTTCAGCAGAAATAAACATGTTTCTGCAAGTTTGGTCAACCCCATGTAAGTTATGGGGCAGTAACAGTACACTTTTCAAAACGTGTTTTTCAGCCCGAAATAAACGCGTTTTTTCAGACAACTGAATACCCATGTAGCAGCAAGGCTCAGAAGAGCCCACACACTCAGATCTTAACCCCAGTGTCTGAAAGTGTCAAAACATGTTTTTCAGCAGAATAAACATGTTTCTGCAAGTTTGGTCAACCCCATGTAAGTTATGGGGCAGTAACAGTACACTTTTCAAAACGTGTTTTTCAGCCGAAATGAACACGTTTTTTTCAGACAACTGAATCCCCATGTAGCAACAAGGCTCAGAAGAGCCCACACACTCAGATCTTAACCCCAGTGTGCTGAAAGTGTCAAAAACATGTTTTTCAGCAGAAATAAACATGTTTCTGCAAGTTTGGTCAACCCCATGTAAGTTATGGGGCAGTAACAGTACACTTTTCAAAACGTGTTTTTCAGCCCGAAATAAACGCGTTTTTTCAGACAACTGAATCCCCATGTAGCAACAAGGCTCAGAAGAGCCCACACACTCAGATCTTAACCCCAGTGTGCTGAAAGTGTCAAAACATGTTTTTCAGCAGAAATAAACATGTTTCTGCAAGCTTGGTCAACCCCATGTAAGTTATGGGGCAGTAACAGTACACTTTTCAAAACGTGTTTTTCAGCCCGAAATAAACGCGTTTTTTCAGACAACTGAATCCCCATGTAGCAGCAAGGCTCAGAAGAGCCCACACACTCAGATCTTAACCCCAGTGTGCAGAAAGGGTCAAAACGTGTTTTTCAGCAGAAATAAACATGTTTCTGCAAGTTTGGTCAACCCCATGTAAGTTATGGGGCAGTAACAGTACACTCTGCAAAACGTGTTTTTCAGCCCGAAATAAACGCGTTTTTTCAGACAACTGAATCCCCATGTAGCAGCAAGGCTCAGAAGAGCCCACACACTCAGATCTTAACCCCAGTGTGCTGAAAGTATCAAACATTTTTTTCAGCAGAAATAATCATGTTTCTGCAAGTTTGGTCAACCCCATGTAAGTTATGGGGCAGTAACAGTACACTTTTCAAAACGTGTTTTTCAGCCCGAAATAAACGCGTTTTTTCAGACAACTGAATCCCCATGTAGCAACAAGGCTCAGAAGAGCCCACACACTCAGATCTTAACCCCAGTGTGCTGAAAGTGTCAAAACATGTTTTTCAGCAGAAATAAACATGTTTCTGCAAGTTTGGTCAACCCCATGTAAGTTATGGGGCAGTAACAGTACACTTTTCAAAACGTGTTTTTCAGCCCGAAATAAACGCGTTTTTTCAGACAACTGAATCCCCATGTAGCAACAAGGCTCAGAAGAGCCCACACACTCAGATCTTAACCCCAGTGTGCTGAAAGTGTCAAAACATGTTTTTCAGCAGAAATAAACATGTTTCTGCAAGTTTGGTCAACCCCATGTAAGTTATGGGGCAGTAACAGTACACTTTTCAAAACGTGTTTTTCAGCCCGAAATAAACGCGTTTTTTCAGACAACTGAATCCCCATGTAGCAGCAAGGCTCAGAAGAGCCCACACACTCAGATCTTAACCCCAGTGTGCAGAAAGGGTCAAAACGTGTTTTTCAGCAGAAATAAACATGTTTCTGCAAGTTTGGTCAACCCCATGTAAGTTATGGGGCAGTAACAGTACACTCTGCAAAACATGTTTTCAGCCCGAAATAAACGCGTTTTTTCAGACAACTGAATCCCCATGTAGCAGCAAGGCTCAGAAGAGCCCACACACTCAGATCTTAACCCCAGTGTGCTGAAAGTGTCAAAACATGTTTTTCAGCAGAAATAAACATGTTTCTGCAAGTTTGGTCAACCCCATGTAAGTTATGGGGCAGTAACAGTACACTTTTCAAAACGTGTTTTTCAGCCCGAAATAAACGCGTTTTTTCAGACAACTGAATACCCATGTAGCAGCAAGGCTCAGAAGAGCCCACACACTCAGATCTTAACCCCAGTGTGCTGAAAGTGTCAAAACATGTTTTTCAGCAGAAATAAACATGTTTCTGCAAGTTTGGTCAACCCCATGTAAGTTATGGGGCAGTAACAGTACACTTTTCAAAACGTGTTTTTCAGCCCGAAATAAACGCGTTTTTCAGACAACTGAATACCCATGTAGCAGCAAGGCTCAGAAGTGCCCACACACTCAGATCTTAACCCCAGTGTGCTGAAAGTGTCAAAAACATGTTTTTCAGCAGAAATAAACATGTTTCTGCAAGTTGGTCAACCCATGTAAGTTATGGGGCAGTAACAGTACACTTTTCAAAACGTGTTTTCAGCCCGAAATAAACGCGTTTTTTCAGACAACTGAATCCCCATGTAGCAGCAAGGCTCAGAAGAGCCCACACACTCAGATCTTAACCCCAGTGTGCTGAAAGTGTCAAAACATGTTTTTCAGCAGAAATAAACATGTTTCTGCAAGTTTGGTCAACCCCATGTAAGTTATGGGGCAGTAACAGTACACTTTTCAAAACGTGTTTTTCAGCCCGAAATAAACGCGTTTTTTCAGACAACTGAATCCCCATGTAGCAACAAGGCTCAGAAGAGCCCACACACTCAGATCTTAACCCCAGTGTGCTGAAAGTGTCAAAACATGTTTTTCAGCAGAAATAAACATGTTTCTGCAAGCTTGGTCAACCCCATGTAAGTTATGGGGCAGTAACAGTACACTTTTCAAAACGTGTTTTTCAGCCCGAAATAAACGCGTTTTTTCAGACAACTGAATCCCCATGTAGCAGCAAGGCTCAGAAGAGCCCACACACTCAGATCTTAACCCCAGTGTGCAGAAAGGGTCAAAACGTGTTTTTCAGCAGAAATAAACATGTTTCTGCAAGTTTGGTCAACCCCATGTAAGTTATGGGGCAGTAACAGTACACTCTGCAAAACGTGTTTTTCAGCCCGAAATAAACGCGTTTTTTCAGACAACTGAATCCCCATGTAGCAGCAAGGCTCAGAAGAGCCCACACACTCAGATCTTAACCCCAGTGTGCTGAAAGTATCAAAACATGTTTTTCAGCAGAAATAATCATGTTTCTGCAAGTTTGGTCAACCCCATGTAAGTTATGGGGCAGTAACAGTACACTTTTCAAAACGTGTTTTTCAGCCCGAAATAAACGCGTTTTTTCAGACAACTGAATCCCCATGTAGCAACAAGGCTCAGAAGAGCCCACACACTCAGATCTTAACCCCAGTGTGCTGAAAGTGTCAAAACATGTTTTTCAGCAGAAATAAACATGTTTCTGCAAGGTTGGTCAACCCCATGTAAGTTATGGGGCAGTAACAGTACACTTTTCAAAACGTGTTTTTCAGCCCGAAATAAACGCGTTTTTTCAGACAACTGAATCCCCATGTAGCAACAAGGCTCAGAAGAGCCCACACACTCAGATCTTAACCCCAGTGTGCTGAAAGTGTCAAAACATGTTTTTCAGCAGAAATAAACATGTTTCTGCAAGTTTGGTCAACCCCATGTAAGTTATGGGGCAGTAACAGTACACTTTTCAAAACGTGTTTTTCAGCCCGAAATAAACGCGTTTTTTCAGACAACTGAATCCCCATGTAGCAGCAAGGCTCAGAAGAGCCCACACACTCAGATCTTAACCCCAGTGTGCAGAAAGGGTCAAAACGTGTTTTTCAGCAGAAATAAACATGTTTCTGCAAGTTTGGTCAACCCCATGTAAGTTATGGGGCAGTAACAGTACACTCTGCAAAACATGTTTTTCAGCCCGAAATAAACGCGTTTTTTCAGACAACTGAATCCCCATGTAGCAGCAAGGCTCAGAAGAGCCCACACACTCAGATCTTAACCCCAGTGTGCTGAAAGTGTCAAAACATGTTTTTCAGCAGAAATAAACATGTTTCTGCAAGTTTGGTCAACCCCATGTAAGTTATGGGGCAGTAACAGTACACTTTCCAAAACGTGTTTTTCAGCCCGAAATAAACGCGTTTTTTCAGACAACTGAATCCCCATGTAGCAGCAAGGCTCAGAAGAGCCCACACACTCAGATCTTAACCCCAGTGTGCTGAAAGTGTCAAAACATGTTTTTCAGCAGAAATAAACATGTTTCTGCAAGTTTGGTCAACCCCATGTAAATTATGGGGCAGTAACAGTACACTTTTCAAAACGTGTTTTTCAGCCCGAAATAAACGCGTTTTTTCAGACAACTGAATACCCATGTAGCAGCAAGGCTCAGAAGAGCCCACACACTCAGATCTTAACCCCAGTGTGCTGAAAGTGTCAAAACATGTTTTTCAGCAGAAATAAACATGTTTCTGCAAGTTTGGTCAACCCCATGTAAGTTATGGGGCAGTAACAGTACACTTTTCAAAACGTGTTTTTCAGCCCGAAATAAACGCGTTTTTTCAGACAACTGAATACCCATGTAGCAGCAAGGCTCAGAAGTGCCCACACACTCAGATCTTAACCCCAGTGTGCTGAAAGTGTCAAAACATGTTTTTCAGCAGAAATAAACATGTTTCTGCAAGTTTGGTCAACCCCATGTAAGTTATGGGGCAGTAACAGTACACTTTTCAAAACGTGTTTTTCAGCCCGAAATAAACGCGTTTTTTCAGACAACTGAATCCCCATGTAGCAGCAAGGCTCAGAAGAGCCCACACACTCAGATCTTAACCCCAGTGTGCTGAAAGTGTCAAAACATGTTTTTCAGCAGAAATAAACATGTTTCTGCAAGTTTGGTCAACCCCATGTAAGTTATGGGGCAGTAACAGTACACTTTTCAAAACGTGTTTTTCAGCCCGAAATAAACGCGTTTTTTCAGACAACTGAATACCCATGTAGCAGCAAGGCTCAGAAGAGCCCACACACTCAGATCTTAACCCCAGTGTGCTGAAAGTGTCAAAACATGTTTTTCAGCAGAAATAAACATGTTTCTGCAAGTTTGGTCAACCCCATGTAAGTTATGGGGCAGTAACAGTACACTTTTCAAAACGTGTTTTTCAGCCCGAAATAAACGCGTTTTTTCAGACAACTGAATCCCCATGTAGCAACAAGGCTCAGAAGAGCCCACACACTCAGATCTTAACCCCAGTGTGCAGAAAGGTGCAAAACATGTTTTTCAGCAGAAATAAACATGTTTCTGCAAGTTTGGTCAACCCCATGTAAGTTATGGGGCAGTAACAGTACACTTTTCAAAACGTGTTTTTCAGCCCGAAATAAACGCGTTTTTTCAGACAACTGAATCCCCATGTAGCAACAAGGCTCAGAAGAGCCCACACCCTCAGATCTTAACCCCAGTGTGCTGAAAGTGTCAAAACATGTTTTTCAGCAGAAATAAACATGTTTCTGCAAGCTTGGTCAACCCCATGTAAGTTATGGGGCAGTAACAGTACACTTTTCAAAACGTGTTTTTCAGCCCGAAATAAACGCGTTTTTTCAGACAACTGAATCCCCATGTAGCAGCAAGGCTCAGAAGAGCCCACACACTCAGATCTTAACCCCAGTGTGCAGAACGGGTCAAAACGTGTTTTTCAGCAGAAATAAACATGTTTCTGCAAGTTTGGTCAACCCCATGTAAGTTATGGGGCAGTAACAGTACACTCTGCAAAACATGTTTTTCAGCCCGAAATAAACGCGTTTTTTCCAGACAACTGAATCCCCATGTAGTAGCAAGGCTCAGAAGAGCCCACACACTCAGATCTTAACCCCAGTGTGCTGAAAGTGTCAAAACGTGTTTTTCAGCAGAAATAAACATGTTTCTGCAAGTTTGGTCAACCCCATGTAAGTTATGGGGCAGTAACAGTACACTTTTCAAAACGTGTTTTTCAGCCCGAAATAAACGCGTTTTTTCAGACAACTGAATACCCATGTAGCAGCAAGGCTCAGAAGAGCCCACACACTCAGATCTTAACCCAAGTGTGCTGAAAGTGTCAAAACATGTTTTTCAGCAGAAATAAACATGTTTCTGCAAGTTTGGTCAACCCCATGTAAGTTATGGGGCAGTAACAGTACACTTTTCAAAACGTGTTTTTCAGCCCGAAATAAACGCGTTTTTTCAGACAACTGAATCCCCATGTAGCAGCAAGGCTCAGAAGAGCCCACACACTCAGATCTTAACCCCAGTGTGCTGAAAGTGTCAAAACATGTTTTTCAGCAGAAATAAACATGTTTCTGCAAGTTTGGTCAACCCCATGTAAGTTATGGGGCAGTAACAGTACACTTTTCAAAACCTGTTTTTCAGCCCGAAATAAACGCGTTTTTTCAGACAACTGAATACCCATGTAGTAGCAAGGCTCAGAAGAGCCCACACACTCAGATCTTAACCCCAGTGTGCTGAAAGTGTCAAAACGTGTTTTTCAGCAGAAATAAACATGTTTCTGCAAGTTTGGTCAACCCCATGTAAGTTATGGGGCAGTAACAGTACACTTTTCAAAACGTGTTTTTCAGCCCGAAATAAACGCGTTTTTTCAGACAACTGAATACCCATGTAGCAGCAAGGCTCAGAAGAGCCCACACACTCAGATCTTAACCCCAGTGTGCTGAAAGTGTCAAAACATGTTTTTCAGCAGAAATAAACATGTTTCTGCAAGTTTGGTCAACCCCATGTAAGTTATGGGGCAGTAACAGTACACTTTTCAAAACGTGTTTTTCAGCCCGAAATAAACGCGTTTTTTCAGACAACTGAATCCCCATGTAGCAGCAAGGCTCAGAAGAGCCCACACACTCAGATCTTAACCCCAGTGTGCTGAAAGTGTCAAAACATGTTTTTCAGCAGAAATAAACATGTTTCTGCAAGTTTGGTCAACCCCATGTAAGTTATGGGGCAGTAACAGTACACTTTTCAAAACGTGTTTTTCAGCCCGAAATAAACGCGTTTTTTCAGACAACTGAATACCCATGTAGCAGCAAGGCTCAGAAGTGCCCACACACTCAGATCTTAACCCCAGTGTGCTGAAAGTGTCAAAACATGTTTTTCAGCAGAAATAAACATGTTTCTGCAAGTTTGGTCAACCCCATGTAAGTTATGGGGCAGTAACAGTACACTTTTCAAAACGTGTTTTTCAGCCCGAAATAAACGCGTTTTTTCAGACAACTGAATCCCCATGTAGCAGCAAGGCTCAGAAGAGCCCACACACTCAGATCTTAACCCCAGTGTGCTGAAAGTGTCAAAACATGTTTTTCAGCAGAAATAAACATGTTTCTGCAAGTTTGGTCAACCCCATGTAAGTTATGGGGCAGTAACAGTACACTTTTCAAAACGTGTTTTTCAGCCCGAAATAAACGCGTTTTTTCAGACAACTGAATCCCCATGTAGCAGCAAGGCTCAGAAGAGCCCACACACTCAGATCTTAACCCCAGTGTGCAGAAAGGGTCAAAACGTGTTTTTCAGCAGAAATAAACATGTTTCTGCAAGTTTGGTCAACCCCATGTAAGTTATAGGGCAGTAACAGTACACTCTGCAAAACGTGTTTTTCAGCCCGAAATAAACGCGTTTTTTCAGACAACTGAATCCCCATGTAGCAGCAAGGCTCAGAAGAGCCCACACACTCAGATCTTAACCCCAGTGTGCAGAACGGGTCAAAACGTGTTTTTCAGCAGAAATAAACATGTTTCTGCAAGTTTGGTCAACCCCATGTAAGTTATGGGGCAGTAACAGTACACTTTTCAAAACGTGTTTTTCAGCCCGAAATAAACGCGTTTTTTTCAGACAACTGAATCCCCATGTAGCAGCAAGGCTCAGAAGAGCCCACACACTCAGATCTTAACCCCAGTGTGCTGAAAGTATCAAAACATGTTTTTCAGCAGAAATAATTATGTTTCTGCAAGTTTGGTCAACCCCATGTAAGTTATGGGGCAGTAACAGTACACTTTTCAAAACGTGTTTTTCAGCCCGAAATAAACGCGTTTTTTCAGACAACTGAATCCCCATGTAGCAACAAGGCTCAGAAGAGCCCACACACTCAGATCTTAACCCCAGTGTGCTGAAAGTGTCAAAACATGTTTTTCAGCAGAAATAAACATGTTTCTGCAAGTTTGGTCAACCCCATGTAAGTTATGGGGCAGTAACAGTACACTTTTCAAAACGTGTTTTTCAGCCCGAAATAAACGCGTTTTTTCAGACAACTGAATCCCCATGTAGCAACAAGGCTCAGAAGAGCCCACACACTCAGATCTTAACCCCAGTGTGCTGAAAGTGTCAAAACATGTTTTTCAGCAGAAATAAACATGTTTCTGCAAGTTTGGTCAACCCCATGTAAGTTATGGTGCAGTAACAGTACACTTTTCAAAACGTGTTTTTCAGCCCGAAATAAACGCGTTTTTTCAGACAACTGAATACCCATGTAGCAGCAAGGCTCAGAAGAGCCCACACACTCAGATCTTAACCCCAGTGTGCTGAAAGTGTCAAAACATGTTTTTCAGCAGAAATAAACATGTTTCTGCAAGTTTGGTCAACCCCATGTAAGTTATGGGGCAGTAACAGTACACTTTTCAAAACGTGTTTTTCAGCCCGAAATAAACGCGTTTTTTCAGACAACTGAATCCCCATGTAGCAGCAAGGCTCAGAAGAGCCCACACACTCAGATCTTAACCCCAGTGTGCAGAAAGGGTCAAAACGTGTTTTTCAGCAGAAATAAACATGTTTCTGCAAGTTTGGTCAACCCCATGTAAGTTATAGGGCAGTAACAGTACACTCTGCAAAACGTGTTTTTCAGCCCGAAATAAACGCGTTTTTTCAGACAACTGAATCCCCATGTAGCAGCAAGGCTCAGAAGAGCCCACACACTCAGATCTTAACCCCAGTGTGCTGAAAGTGTCAAAACGTGTTTTTCAGCAGAAATAAACATGTTTCTGCAAGTTTGGTCAACCCCATGTAAGTTATGGGGCAGTAACAGTACACTTTTCAAAACGTGTTTTTCAGCCCGAAATAAACGCGTTTTTTCAGACAACTGAATACCCATGTAGCAGCAAGGCTCAGAAGAGCCCACACACTCAGATCTTAACCCCAGTGTGCTGAAAGTGTCAAAACATGTTTTTCAGCAGAAATAAACATGTTTCTGCAAGTTTGGTCAACCCCATGTAAGTTATGGGGCAGTAACAGTACACTTTTCAAAACGTGTTTTTCAGCCCGAAATAAACGCGTTTTTTCAGACAACTGAATCCCCATGTAGCAACAAGGCTCAGAAGAGCCCACACACTCAGATCTTAACCCCAGTGTGCTGAAAGTGTCAAAACATGTTTTTCAGCAGAAATAAACATGTTTCTGCAAGTTTGGTCAACCCCATGTAAGTTATGGGGCAGTAACAGTACACTTTTCAAAACGTGTTTTTCAGCCCGAAATAAACGCGTTTTTTCAGACAACTGAATACCCATGTAGCAGCAAGGCTCAGAAGTGCCCACACACTCAGATCTTAACCCCAGTGTGCTGAAAGTGTCAAAACATGTTTTTCAGCAGAAATAAACATGTTTCTGCAAGTTTGGTCAACCCCATGTAAGTTATGGGGCAGTAACAGTACACTTTTCAAAACGTGTTTTTCAGCCCGAAATAAACGTGTTTTTTCAGACAACTGAATCCCCATGTAGCAGCAAGGCTCAGAAGAGCCCACACACTCAGATCTTAACCCCAGTGTGCTGAAAGTGTCAAAACATGTTTTTCAGCAGAAATAAACATGTTTCTGCAAGTTTGGTCAACCCCATGTAAGTTATGGGGCAGTAACAGTACACTTTTCAAAACGTGTTTTTCAGCCCGAAATAAACGCGTTTTTTCAGACAACTGAATACCCATGTAGCAGCAAGGCTCAGAAGAGCCCACACACTCAGATCTTAACCCCAGTGTGCTGAAAGTGTCAAAACATGTTTTTCAGCAGAAATAAACATGTTTCTGCAAGTTTGGTCAACCCCATGTAAGTTATGGGGCAGTAACAGTACACTTTTCAAAACGTGTTTTTCAGCCCGAAATAAACGCGTTTTTTCAGACAACTGAATCCCCATGTAGCAGCAAGGCTCAGAAGAGCCCACACACTCAGATCTTAACCCCAGTGTGCAGAAAGGGTCAAAACGTGTTTTTCAGCAGAAATAAACATGTTTCTGCAAGTTTGGTCAACCCCATGTAAGTTATAGGGCAGTAACAGTACACTCTGCAAAACGTGTTTTTCAGCCCGAAATAAACGCGTTTTTTCAGACAACTGAATCCCCATGTAGCAGCAAGGCTCAGAAGAGCCCACACACTCAGATCTTAACCCCAGTGTGCTGAAAGTGTCAAAACATGTTTTTCAGCAGAAATAAACATGTTTCTGCAAGTTTGGTCAACCCCATGTAAGTTATGGGGCAGTAACAGTACACTTTTCAAAACCTGTTTTTCAGCCCGAAATAAACGCGTTTTTTCAGACAACTGAATACCCATGTAGTAGCAAGGCTCAGAAGAGCCCACACACTCAGATCTTAACCCCAGTGTGCTGAAAGTGTCAAAACGTGTTTTTCAGCAGAAATAAACATGTTTCTGCAAGTTTGGTCAACCCCATGTAAGTTATGGGGCAGTAACAGTACACTTTTCAAAACGTGTTTTTCAGCCCGAAATAAACACGTTTTTTCAGACAACTGAATCCCCATGTAGCAACAAGGCTCAGAAGAGCCCACACACTCAGATCTTAACCCCAGTGTGCTGAAAGTGTCAAAACATGTTTTTCAGCAGAAATAAACATGTTTCTGCAAGTTTGGTCAACCCCATGTAAGTTATGGGGCAGTAACAGTACACTTTTCAAAACGTGTTTTTCAGCCCGAAATAAACGCGTTTTTTCAGACAACTGAATCCCCATGTAGCAGCAAGGCTCAGAAGAGCCCACACACTCAGATCTTAACCCCAGTGTGCTGAAAGTGTCAAAACATGTTTTTCAGCAGAAATAAACATTTTTCTGCAAGTTTGGTCAACCCCATGTAAGTTATGGGGCAGTAACAGTACACTTTTCAAAACATGTTTTTCAGCCCGAAATAAACGCGTTTTTTCAGACAACTGAATACCCATGTAGCAGCAAGGCTCAGAAGAGCCCACACACTCAGATCTTAACCCCAGTGTGCTGAAAGTGTCAAAACATGTTTTTCAGCAGAAATAAACATGTTTCTGCAAGTTTGGTCAACCCCATGTAAGTTATGGGGCAGTAACAGTACACTTTTCAAAACGTGTTTTTCAGCCCGAAATAAACGCGTTTTTTCAGACAACTGAATACCCATGTAGCAGCAAGGCTCAGAAGAGCCCACACACTCAGATCTTAACCCCAGTGTGCTGAAAGTGTCAAAACATGTTTTTCAGCAGAAATAAACATGTTTCTGCAAGTTTGGTCAACCCCATGTAAGTTATGGGGCAGTAACAGTACACTTTTCAAAACGTGTTTTTCAGCCCGAAATAAACGCGTTTTTTCAGACAACTGAATACCCATGTAGCAGCAAGGCTCAGAAGAGCCCACACACTCAGATCTTAACCCCAGTGTGCTGAAAGTGTCAAAACATGTTTTTCAGCAGAAATAAACATGTTTCTGCAAGTTTGGTCAACCCCATGTAAGTTATGGGGCAGTAACAGTACACTTTTCAAAACGTGTTTTTCAGCCCGAAATAAACGCGTTTTTTCAGACAACTGAATCCCCATGTAGCAACAAGGCTCAGAAGAGCCCACACACTCAGATCTTAACCCCAGTGTGCTGAAAGTGTCAAAACATGTTTTTCAGCAGAAATAAACATGTTTCTGCAAGTTTGGTCAACCCCATGTAAGTTATGGGGCAGTAACAGTACACTTTTCAAAACGTGTTTTTCAGCCCGAAATAAACGCGTTTTTTCAGACAACTGAATCCCCATGTAGCAGCAAGGCTCAGAAGAGCCCACACACTCAGATCTTAACCCCAGTGTGCAGAAAGGGTCAAAACGTGTTTTTCAGCAGAAATAAACATGTTTCTGCAAGTTTGGTCAACCCCATGTAAGTTATGGGGCAGTAACAGTACACTCTGCAAAACGTGTTTTTCAGCCCGAAATAAACGCGTTTTTTCAGACAACTGAATCCCCATGTAGCAGCAAGGCTCAGAAGAGCCCACACACTCAGATCTTAACCCCAGTGTGCTGAAAGTATCAAAACATGTTTTTCAGCAGAAATAAACATGTTTCTGCAAGTTTGGTCAACCCCATGTAAGTTATGGGGCAGTAACAGTACACTTTTCAAAACGTGTTTTTCAGCCCGAAATAAACGCGTTTTTTCAGACAACTGAATCCCCATGTAGCAACAAGGCTCAGAAGAGCCCACACACTCAGATCTTAACCCCAGTGTGCTGAAAGTGTCAAAACATGTTTTTCAGCAGAAATAAACATGTTTCTGCAAGTTTGGTCAACCCCATGTAAGTTATGGGGCAGTAACAGTACACTTTTCAAAACGTGTTTTTCAGCCCGAAATAAACGCGTTTTTTCAGACAACTGAATACCCATGTAGCAGCAAGGCTCAGAAGAGCCCACACACTCAGATCTTAACCCAAGTGTGCTGAAAGTGTCAAAACATGTTTTTCAGCAGAAATAAACATGTTTCTGCAAGTTTGGTCAACCCCATGTAAGTTATGGGGCAGTAACAGTACACTTTTCAAAACGTGTTTTTCAGCCCGAAATAAACGCGTTTTTTCAGACAACTGAATCCCCATGTAGCAGCAAGGCTCAGAAGAGCCCACACACTCAGATCTTAACCCCAGTGTGCAGAAAGGGTCAAAACGTGTTTTTCAGCAGAAATAAACATGTTTCTGCAAGTTTGGTCAACCCCATGTAAGTTATGGGGCAGTAACAGTACACTCTGCAAAACGTGTTTTTCAGCCCGAAATAAACGCGTTTTTTCAGACAACTGAATCCCCATGTAGCAGCAAGGCTCAGAAGAGCCCACACACTCAGATCTTAACCAAAGTGTGCTGAAAGTGTCAAAACATGTTTTTCAGCAGAAATAAACATGTTTCTGCAAGTTTGGTCAACCCCATGTAAGTTATGGGGCAGTAACAGTACACTTTTCAAAACGTGTTTTTCAGCCCGAAATAAACGCGTTTTTTCAGACAACTGAATACCCATGTAGCAGCAAGGCTCAGAAGAGCCCACACACTCAGATCTTAACCCCAGTGTGCTGAAAGTGTCAAAACATGTTTTTCAGCAGAAATAAACATGTTTCTGCAAGTTTGGTCAACCCCATGTAAGTTATGGGGCAGTAACAGTACACTTTTCAAAACGTGTTTTTCAGCCCGAAATAAACGCGTTTTTTCAGACAACTGAATCCCCATGTAGCAGCAAGGCTCAGAAGAGCCCATACACTCAGATCTTAACCCCAGTGTGCAGAAAGGGTCAAAACGTGTTTTTCAGCAGAAATAAACATGTTTCTGCAAGTTTGGTCAACCCCATGTAAGTTATAGGGCAGTAACAGTACACTCTGCAAAACGTGTTTTTCAGCCCGAAATAAACGCGTTTTTTCAGACAACTGAATCCCCATGTAGCAGCAAGGCTCAGAAGAGCCCACACACTCAGATCTTAACCCCAGTGTGCTGAAAGTGTCAAAACATGTTTTTCAGCAGAAATAAACATGTTTCTGCAAGTTTGGTCAACCCCATGTAAGTTATGGGGCAGTAACAGTACACTTTTCAAAACGTGTTTTTCAGCCCGAAATAAACACGTTTTTTCAGACAACTGAATCCCCATGTAGCAACAAGGCTCAGAAGAGCCCACACACTCAGATCTTAACACCAGTGTGCTGGAAGTGTCAAAACATGTTTTTCAGCAGAAATAAACATGTTTCTGCAAGTTTGGTCAACCCCATGTAAGTTATGGGGCAGTAACAGTACACTTTTCAAAACGTGTTTTTCAGCCCGAAATAAACGCGTTTTTTCAGACAACTGAATCCCCATGTAGCAGCAAGGCTCAGAAGAGCCCACACACTCAGATCTTAACCCCAGTGTGCTGAAAGTATCAAAACATGTTTTTCAGCAGAAATAATCATGTTTCTGCAAGTTTGGTCAACCCCATGTAAGTTATGGGGCAGTAACAGTACACTTTTCAAAACGTGTTTTTCAGCCCGAAAATAACGCGTTTTTTCAGACAACTGAATCCCCATGTAGCAACAAGGCTCAGAAGAGCCCACACACTCAGATCTTAACCCAAGTGTGCTGAAAGTGTCAAAACATGTTTTTCAGCAGAAATAAACATGTTTCTGCAAGTTTGGTCAACCCCATGTAAGTTATGGGGCAGTAACAGTACACTTTTCAAAACGTGTTTTTCAGCCCGAAATAAACGCGTTTTTTCAGACAACTGAATCCCCATGTAGCAGCAAGGCTCAGAAGAGCCCACACACTCAGATCTTAACCCCAGTGTGCAGAAAGGTGCAAAACATGTTTTTCAGCAGAAATAAACATGTTTCTGCAAGTTTGGTCAACCCCATGTAAGTTATGGGGCAGTAACAGTACACTTTTCAAAACGTGTTTTTCAGCCCGAAATAAACGCGTTTTTTCAGACAACTGAATACCCATGTAGCAGCAAGGCTCAGAAGAGCCCACACACTCAGATCTTAACCCCAGTGTGCTGAAAGTGTCAAAACATGTTTTTCAGCAGAAATAAACATGTTTCTGCAAGTTTGGTCAACCCCATGTAAGTTATGGGGCAGTAACAGTACACTTTTCAAAACGTGTTTTTCAGCCCGAAATAAACGCGTTTTTTCAGACAACTGAATACCCATGTAGCAGCAAGGCTCAGAAGAGCCCACACACTCAGATCTTAACCCCAGTGTGCTGAAAGTGTCAAAACATGTTTTTCAGCAGAAATAAACATGTTTCTGCAAGTTTGGTCAACCCCATGTAAGTTATGGGGCAGTAACAGTACACTTTTCAAAACGTGTTTTTCAGCCCGAAATAAACGCGTTTTTTCAGACAACTGAATCCCCATGTAGCAACAAGGCTCAGAAGAGCCCACACACTCAGATCTTAACCCCAGTGTGCTGAAAGTGTCAAAACATGTTTTTCAGCAGAAATAAACATGTTTCTGCAAGTTTGGTCAACCCCATGTAAGTTATGGGGCAGTAACAGTACACTTTTCAAAACGTGTTTTTCAGCCCGAAATAAACGCGTTTTTTCAGACAACTGAATCCCCATGTAGCAGCAAGGCTCAGAAGAGCCCACACACTCAGATCTTAACCCCAGTGTGCAGAAAGGGTCAAAACGTGTTTTTCAGCAGAAATAAACATGTTTCTGCAAGTTTGGTCAACCCCATGTAAGTTATGGGGCAGTAACAGTACACTCTGCAAAACGTGTTTTTCAGCCCGAAATAAACGCGTTTTTTCAGACAACTGAATCCCCATGTAGCAGCAAGGCTCAGAAGAGCCCACACACTCAGATCTTAACCCCAGTGTGCTGAAAGTATCAAAACATGTTTTTCAGCAGAAATAAACATGTTTCTGCAAGTTTGGTCAACCCCATGTAAGTTATGGGGCAGTAACAGTACACTTTTCAAAACGTGTTTTTCAGCCCGAAATAAACGCGTTTTTTCAGACAACTGAATCCCCATGTAGCAACAAGGCTCAGAAGAGCCCACACACTCAGATCTTAACCCCAGTGTGCTGAAAGTGTCAAAACATGTTTTTCAGCAGAAATAAACATGTTTCTGCAAGTTTGGTCAACCCCATGTAAGTTATGGGGCAGTAACAGTACACTTTTCAAAACGTGTTTTTCAGCCCGAAATAAACGCGTTTTTTCAGACAACTGAATCCCCATGTAGCAGCAAGGCTCAGAAGAGCCCACACACTCAGATCTTAACCCCAGTGTGCAGAAAGGGTCAAAACGTGTTTTTCAGCAGAAATAAACATGTTTCTGCAAGTTTGGTCAACCCCATGTAAGTTATGGGGCAGTAACAGTACACTCTGCAAAACGTGTTTTTCAGCCCGAAATAAACGCGTTTTTTCAGACAACTGAATCCCCATGTAGCAGCAAGGCTCAGAAGAGCCCACACACTCAGATCTTAACCCCAGTGTGCTGAAAGTGTCAAAACATGTTTTTCAGCAGAAATAAACATGTTTCTGCAAGTTTGGTCAACCCCATGTAAGTTATGGGGCAGTAACAGTACACTTTTCAAAACGTGTTTTTCAGCCCGAAATAAACGCGTTTTTTCAGACAACTGAATACCCATGTAGCAGCAAGGCTCAGAAGAGCCCACACACTCAGATCTTAACCCCAGTGTGCTGAAAGTGTCAAAACATGTTTTTCAGCAGAAATAAACATGTTTCTGCAAGTTTGGTCAACCCCATGTAAGTTATGGGGCAGTAACAGTACACTTTTCAAAACGTGTTTTTCAGCCCGAAATAAACGCGTTTTTTCAGACAACTGAATCCCCATGTAGCAGCAAGGCTCAGAAGAGCCCATACACTCAGATCTTAACCCCAGTGTGCAGAAAGGGTCAAAACGTGTTTTTCAGCAGAAATAAACATGTTTCTGCAAGTTTGGTCAACCCCATGTAAGTTATAGGGCAGTAACAGTACACTCTGCAAAACGTGTTTTTCAGCCCGAAATAAACGCGTTTTTTCAGACAACTGAATCCCCATGTAGCAGCAAGGCTCAGAAGAGCCCACACACTCAGATCTTAACCCCAGTGTGCTGAAAGTGTCAAAACATGTTTTTCAGCAGAAATAAACATGTTTCTGCAAGTTTGGTCAACCCCATGTAAGTTATGGGGCAGTAACAGTACACTTTTCAAAACGTGTTTTTCAGCCCGAAATAAACACGTTTTTTCAGACAACTGAATCCCCATGTAGCAACAAGGCTCAGAAGAGCCCACACACTCAGATCTTAACCCCAGTGTGCTGAAAGTGTCAAAACATGTTTTTCAGCAGAAATAAACATGTTTCTGCAAGTTTGGTCAACCCCATGTAAGTTATGGGGCAGTAACAGTACACTTTTCAAAACGTGTTTTTCAGCCCGAAATAAACGCGTTTTTTCAGACAACTGAATCCCCATGTAGCAGCAAGGCTCAGAAGAGCCCACACACTCAGATCTTAACCCCAGTGTGCTGAAAGTATCAAAACATGTTTTTCAGCAGAAATAATCATGTTTCTGCAAGTTTGGTCAACCCCATGTAAGTTATGGGGCAGTAACAGTACACTTTTCAAAACGTGTTTTTCAGCCCGAAAATAACGCGTTTTTTCAGACAACTGAATCCCCATGTAGCAACAAGGCTCAGAAGAGCCCACACACTCAGATCTTAACCCAAGTGTGCTGAAAGTGTCAAAACATGTTTTTCAGCAGAAATAAACATGTTTCTGCAAGTTTGGTCAACCCCATGTAAGTTATGGGGCAGTAACAGTACACTTTTCAAAACGTGTTTTTCAGCCCGAAATAAACGCGTTTTTTCAGACAACTGAATCCCCATGTAGCAGCAAGGCTCAGAAGAGCCCACACACTCAGATCTTAACCCCAGTGTGCAGAAAGGGTCAAAACGTGTTTTTCAGCAGAAATAAACATGTTTCTGCAAGTTTGGTCAACCCCATGTAAGTTATGGGGCAGTAACAGTACACTCTGCAAAACGTGTTTTTCAGCCCGAAATAAACGCGTTTTTTCAGACAACTGAATCCCCATGTAGCAGCAAGGCTCAGAAGAGCCCACACACTCAGATCTTAACCCCAGTGTGCTGAAAGTGTCAAAACATGTTTTTCAGCAGAAATAAACATGTTTCTGCAAGTTTGGTCAACCCCATGTAAGTTATGGGGCAGTAACAGTACACTTTTCAAAACGTGTTTTTCAGCCCGAAATAAACGCGTTTTTTCAGACAACTGAATCCCCATGTAGCAGCAACCCAGTGGGCATTGATTCGTCGAATATACGTATATTTACGGCAAAATTACGTCTATACGTATATATACGTCGCCTAGACGTATAATCAACGTCGAATTGCAACCGTAAAATCGACGACATGAATGAACGCATATATAACGTCGAAAACACATCTAACACAGTGCCTGAGGCTTTTTATTGTAAATTACGAAGTAAATTATTTTGGCAGTAATTAATTTACACGTGTATAATACATATAGTAAATATAATAAATTAATTACTGCCAAAATAATTTACTTCATGCACTGTGCAGAGTGCCGTATACTCTTAGTTGCGGCACACACGATACATACAGTAAAAAGCCTCAGGCACTGTGTTAGATGTGTTTTCGACGTTATATATGCGTTTATTCATGTCGTCGATTTTACGGTTGCAATTCGACGTTGATTATACGTCGAGGCGATGTATATATACGTATAGACGTAATTTCGCCGTAAATATACGTATATTCGACGAATCAATGCCCACAGCTTGGCATACAAGGGTTTTGCTGAGGGGGTCTTGCCACCTGCCTGAAAAAAAACAGTAAAATGTTTGAGTGCCTATAGAGTTTCTATTTTTATTTTCTTGACAAAAGTTGATACCATTTCCTGGACACCCCGTCCCCCATCAGTGCGCGGTGCCCGGGGAAAAATCTGTAGGGGGGCGTCTGAAATTCTGAGGGGGGAGTGATATTTCGGTTGAAACGGAGCTGTACGGTGCAGCTACCCAAATGAAATCTCGCAGCTATGCCATTGATTAGTGCTTCATGATAGAAGATAACGACTAGCAATCTGGTATTTGCGATGAAGTTCAGTTTCACATTTTTCGTCATTCTCACGGTTTGTATTGCCTGGAGCGAAAAGTACCATAAGCGTTCATTTTTGCAGCTACATGGACGTTCTGAATCGTTAATAAAAAAATGTTGTAAAACCAACAGAAAGCACAGACTGCTATAACTAGTCCTAGTTATATAACGATTTTAAGTATAATGATAAACTACTGCAAGGAATCGGTCTACCTGAGCAAACAGGGTCGTAATGTTGACACTCAATAACGACACTGATATGTGCAGTTCCTGGACGGATAGCCCTCTTGCCCATCAAACAGACTGAGTGACTGTTCGTGTCATTTAGTGTTGTCTGACCATTGACAAAGTACAACTATTTTTTTAGGGCGCAAATTAAGTTAGGTAAATCTTTTTGCACAAAACTGAAGGGGCGACATTCCCCCCTCCCCCCGTGATGCCAGGCCTGTCCCCATCCTATTCTATAATGTCATTATATATAATACCATACAACAGTGACCGATCCTTACTAACTGCACGCGTTAAAATTGCACATCAGCTCATAGCAGGGGGCACATAGCCGCGATGTATTATCAATGTTAAATTTCAACCATAATATCGACAACATTAATAAACGCATACGTTGAGAAAATATCGAACCCAGCATATTTTCCGGTTATATACCACAATGCATTGCTAGTATTCGTTGGTCACCATTTTGGACACGTTTTTCAAATGTAGAAGTATATCTGCAAATTTCTCAGCAATCCTCTTTTGACGAGTAAGTATGAACAATAATAATACTATCTGAATACATACAGATCTTTCTTAATATTATTTTGATTAAAATAGTACGTGAATAAGCAAAAAAATGGCACATAAAATAGTGTGAATGGGGAAGATGACACAATCGTTTTGCCGTTTCTCTTATTCTTATTCTATGTTGTACTTTCAAACTTTGGGTAATTAGGACAGACTTTATTGCTCAACTGCTATGATGCAAGCCAAATTTTATACATTTATTTCAGCTTTGAGCTTAGTAAACCGTTCATTTTTTAGATTATACTAAAGAAGATATTAATCATCATTTATTTGGGAAGTAATATTATATAATTTTCTCCTAGCTGCGGTGCTGAAGTCCCACCCTACATCAACAGAAAAAGAAATAAAGGAGCACGCAATGTGTTACTTGAAGAATGCATATGCAAGGCAGGGGGCCAGGAGATCTAGACTCTGAAAATAATAGGTTTTTGGTTCTAACTGTTAGGACAATTAGACAGGGTTTGCAAATAGTGGACAAAAATCGTCTTAACTTCCATTGTAATATTTTTTTTCTTGGAAATATAGAAGTTGTACATTTTAAAATGTATATTTGAATCAAAATGTGGTTTTGAGTTAGTGTGTTAATGTAATTAGTTTTGTGTTTGTCATTACTATACTGTATATTGCCATTACCAGAATTTGTAGCTGAAGTTTAAGACTAGTTGTGTTTTTTATGATTATTGCCCATATGTTGATTGTTGATTGATTGTATACAATGTATAATTTGAAATACATATGTTTCAGGTGTGAATGTGTATTTTCAGAATAAATTTCTAAACCTAATCATTGGCTTGGTTTACTTGTTTCTACACCTATAAAATCTATCTTTGATGTATAATAGACCTCTAATGTTATCCGTATAATAGACCTCTAACCATATACGTATAATAGACGTCTAAAGTTATCCGTATAATAGACCTCTAACCATATACGTATAATAGACGTCTAAAGTTATACGTATAATAGACCTCTAACCATATACGTATAATAGACGTCTAAAGTTATACGTATAATAGACCTCTAACCATATACGTATAATAGTCCTCTAAAGTTATCCGTATAATAGACCTCTAAAGTTATCCGGAACTCCAACCATATATGTATAATAGTCCTCTAAATTTATCCGTAATAGAACTCCAACCATTTATGTATAATGAACGTCTAAACATAGACGTTTAATCGACGTATAACTTTAGACGTATATTAGAATTTCATTCTAGACGAATTGTAGACCACATTTAGACGTCTAAGTTATACGTTTAATAGACGTATATTATACGTCTTTTGCCCACTGGGAAGGCTCAGAAGAGCCCACACACTCAGATCTTAACCCCAGTGTGCTGAAAGTGTCAAAACATGTTTTTCAGCAGAAATAAACATGTTTCTGCAAGTTTGGTCAACCCCATGTAAATTATGGGGCAGTAACAGTACACTTTTCAAAACGTGTTTTTCAGCCCGAAATAAACGCGTTTTTTCAGACAACTGAATACCCATGTAGCAGCAAGGCTCAGAAGAGCCCACACACTCAGATCTTAACCCCAGTGTGCTGAAAGTGTCAAAACATGTTTTTCAGCAGAAATAAACATGTTTCTGCAAGTTTGGTCAACCCCATGTAAGTTATGGGGCAGTAACAGTACACTTTTCAAAACGTGTTTTTCAGCCCGAAATAAACGCGTTTTTTCAGACAACTGAATCCCCATGTAGCAGCAAGGCTCAGAAGAGCCCACACACTCAGATCTTAACCCCAGTGTGCAGAAAGGGTCAAAACGTGTTTTTCAGCAGAAATAAACATGTTTCTGCAAGTTTGGTCAACCCCATGTAAGTTATAGGGCAGTAACAGTACACTCTGCAAAACGTGTTTTTCAGCCCGAAATAAACGCGTTTTTTCAGACAACTGAATCCCCATGTAGCAGCAAGGCTCAGAAGAGCCCACACACTCAGATCTTAACCCCAGTGTGCTGAAAGTGTCAAAACATGTTTTTCAGCAGAAATAAACATGTTTCTGCAAGTTTGGTCAACCCCATGTAAGTTATGGGGCAGTAACAGTACACTCTGCAAAACGTGTTTTTCAGCCCGAAATAAACGCGTTTTTTCAGACAACTGAATCCCCATGTAGCAGCAAGGCTCAGAAGAGCCCACACACTCAGATCTTAACCCCAGTGTGCTGAAAGTGTCAAAACATGTTTTTCAGCAGAAATAAACATGTTTCTTCAAGTTTGGTCAACCCCATGTAAGTTATGGGGCAGTAACAGTACACTCTGCAAAACGTGTTTTTCAGCCCGAAATAAACGCGTTTTTTCAGACAACTGAATCCCCATGTAGCAGCAAGGCTCAGAAGAGCCCACACACTCAGATCTTAACCCCAGTGTGCAGAAAGGTTCAAAACATGTTTTTCAGCAGAAATAAACATGTTTCTGCAAGTTTGGTCAACCCCATGTACGTTATGGGGCAGTAACAGTACACTTTTCAAAACGTGTTTTTCAGCCCGAAATAAACGCGTTTTTTCAGACAACTGAATCCCCATGTAGCAGCAAGGCTCAGAAGAGCCCACACACTCAGATCTTAACCCCAGTGTGCTGAAAGTGTCAAAACATGTTTTTCAGCAGAAATAAACATGTTTCTGCAAGTTTGGTCAACCCCATGTAAGTTATGGGGCAGTAACAGTACACTCTGCAAAACGTGTTTTTCAGCCCGAAATAAACGCGTTTTTTCAGACAACTGAATCCCCATGTAGCAGCAAGGCTCAGAAGAGCCCACACACTCAGATCTTAACCCCAGTGTGCAGAAAGGTTCAAAACATGTTTTTCAGCAGAAATAAACATGTTTCTGCAAGTTTGGTCAACCCCATGTAAGTTATGGGGCAGTAACAGTACACTCTGCAAAACGTGTTTTTCAGCCGGAAATAAACGCGTTTTTTCAGACAACTGAATCCCCATGTAGCAGCAAGGCTCAGAAGAGCCCACACACTCAGATCTTAACCCCAGTGTGCAGAAAGGTTCAAAACATGTTTTTCAGCAGAAATAAACATGTTTCTGCAAGTTTGGTCAACCCCATGTAAGTTATGGGGCAGTAACAGTACACTTTTCAAAACGTGTTTTTCAGCCCGAAATAAACGCGTTTTTTCAGACAACTGAATCCCCATGTAGCAGCAAGGCTCAGAAGAGCCCACACACTCAGATCTTAACCCCAGTGTGCTGAAAGTGTCAAAACATGTTTTTCAGCAGAAATAAACATGTTTCTGCAAGTTTGGTCAACCCCATGTAAGTTATGGGGCAGTAACAGTACACTCTGCAAAACGTGTTTTTCAGCCCGAAATAAACGCGTTTTTTCAGACAACTGAATCCCCATGTAGCAGCAAGGCTCAGAAGAGCCCACACACTCAGATCTTAACCCCAGTGTGCTGAAAGTGTCAAAACATGTTTTTCAGCAGAAATAAACATGTTTCTTCAAGTTTGGTCAACCCCATGTAAGTTATGGGGCAGTAACAGTACACTCTGCAAAACGTGTTTTTCAGCCCGAAATAAACGCGTTTTTTCAGACAACTGAATCCCCATGTAGCAGCAAGGCTCAGAAGAGCCCACACACTCAGATCTTAACCCCAGTGTGCAGAAAGGTTCAAAACATGTTTTTCAGCAGAAATAAACATGTTTCTGCAAGTTTGGTCAACCCCATGTAAGTTATGGGGCAGTAACAGTACACTTTTCAAAACGTGTTTTTCAGCCCGAAATAAACGCGTTTTTTCAGACAACTGAATCCCCATGTAGCAGCAAGGCTCAGAAGAGCCCACACACTCAGATCTTAACCCCAGTGTGCTGAAAGTGTCAAAACATGTTTTTCAGCAGAAATAAACATGTTTCTGCAAGTTTGGTCAACCCCATGTAAGTTATGGGGCAGTAACAGTACACTCTGCAAAACGTGTTTTTCAGCCCGAAATAAACGCGTTTTTTCAGACAACTGAATCCCCATGTAGCAGCAAGGCTCAGAAGAGCCCACACACTCAGATCTTAACCCCAGTGTGCTGAAAGTGTCAAAACATGTTTTTCAGCAGAAATAAACATGTTTCTGCAAGTTTGGTCAACCCCATGTAAGTTATGGGGCAGTAACAGTACACTTTTCAAAACGTGTTTTTCAGCCCGAAATAAACGCGTTTTTTCAGACAACTGAATCCCCATGTAGCAGCAAGGCTCAGAAGTGCCCACACACTCAAATCTTAACCCCAGTGTGCTGAAAGTGTCAAAACATGTTTTTCAGCAGAAATAAACATGTTTCTGCAAGTTTGGTCAACCCCATGTAAGTTATGGGGCAGTAACAGTACACTTTTCAAAACGTGTTTTTCAGCCCGAAATAAACGCGTTTTTTCAGACAACTGAATCCCCATGTAGCAGCAAGGCTCAGAAGAGCCCACACACTCAGATCTTAACCCCAGTGTGCTGAAAGTGTCAAAACATGTTTTTCAGCAGAAATAAACATGTTTCTGCAAGTTTGGTCAACCCCATGTAAGTTATGGGGCAGTAACAGTACACTCTGCAAAACGTGTTTTTCAGCCCGAAATAAACGCGTTTTTTCAGACAACTGAATCCCCATGTAGCAGCAAGGCTCAGAAGAGCCCACACACTCAGATCTTAACCCCAGTGTGCTGAAAGTGTCAAAACCTGTTTTTCAGCAGAAATAAACATGTTTCTTCAAGTTTGGTCAACCCCATGTAAGTTATGGGGCAGTAACAGTACACTCTGCAAAACGTGTTTTTCAGCCCGAAATAAACGCGTTTTTTCAGACAACTGAATCCCCATGTAGCAGCAAGGCTCAGAAGAGCCCACACACTCAGATCTTAACCCCAGTGTGCAGAAAGGTTCAAAACATGTTTTTCAGCAGAAATAAACATGTTTCTGCAAGTTTGGTCAACCCCATGTAAGTTATGGGGCAGTAACAGTACACTTTTCAAAACGTGTTTTTCAGCCCGAAATAAACGCGTTTTTTCAGACAACTGAATCCCCATGTAGCAGCAAGGCTCAGAAGAGCCCACACACTCAGATCTTAACCCCAGTGTGCTGAAAGTGTCAAAACATGTTTTTCAGCAGAAATAAACATGTTTCTGCAAGTTTGGTCAACCCCATGTAAGTTATGGGGCAGTAACAGTACACTCTGCAAAACGTGTTTTTCAGCCCGAAATAAACGCGTTTTTTCAGACAACTGAATCCCCATGTAGCAGCAAGGCTCAGAAGAGCCCACACACTCAGATCTTAACCCCAGTATGCTGAAAGTGTCAAAACATGTTTTTCAGCAGAAATAAACATGTTTCTGCAAGTTTGGTCAACCCCATGTAAGTTATGGGGCAGTAACAGTACACTTTTCAAAACGTGTTTTTCAGCCCGAAATAAACGCGTTTTTTCAGACAACTGAATCCCCATGTAGCAACAAGGCTCAGAAGAGCCCACACACTCAGATCTTAACCCCAGTGTGCTGAAAGTGTCAAAACATGTTTTTCAGCAGAAATAAACATGTTTCTGCAAGTTTGGTCAACCCCATGTAAGTTATGGGGCAGTAACAGTACACTTTTCAAAACGTGTTTTTCAGCCCGAAATAAACGCGTTTTTTCAGACAACTGAATCCCAATGTAGCAGCAAGGCTCAGAAGAGCCCACACACTCAGATCTTAACCCCAGTGTGCTGAAAGTGTCAAAACATGTTTTTCAGCAGAAATAAACATGTTTCTGCAAGTTTGGTCAACCCCATGTAAGTTATGGGGCAGTAACAGTACACTCTGCAAAACGTGTTTTTCAGCCCGAAATAAACGCGTTTTTTCAGACAACTGAATCCCCATGTAGCAGCAAGGCTCAGAAGAGCCCACACACTCAGATCTTAACCCCAGTGTGCAGAAAGGTTCAAAACATGTTTTTCAGCAGAAATAAACATGTTTCTGCAAGTTTGGTCAACCCCATGTAAGTTATGGGGCAGTAACAGTACACTTTTCAAGACGTGTTTTTCAGCCCGAAATAAACGCGTTTTTTCAGACAACTGAATACCCATGTAGCAGCAAGGCTCAGAAGAGCCCACACACTCAGATCTTAACCCCAGTGTGCAGAAAGGGTCAAAACGTGTTTTTCAGCAGAAATAAACATGTTTCTGCAAGTTTGGTCAACCCCATGTAAGTTATGGGGCAGTAACAGTACACTTTTCAAAACGTGTTTTTCAGCCCGAAATAAACGCGTTTTTTCAGACAACTGAATCCCCATGTAGCAGCAAGGCTCAGAAGAGCCCACACACTCAGATCTTAACCCCAGTGTGCTGAAAGTGTCAAAACATGTTTTTCAGCAGAAATAAACATGTTTCTGCAAGTTTGGTCAACCCCATGTAAGTTATGGGGCAGTAACAGTACACTCTGCAAAACGTGTTTTTCAGCCCGAAATAAACGCGTTTTTTCAGACAACTGAATCCCCATGTAGCAGCAAGGCTCAGAAGAGCCCACACACTCAGATCTTAACCCCAGTGTGCTGAAAGTGTCAAAACATGTTTTTCAGCAGAAATAAACATGTTTCTTCAAGTTTGGTCAACCCCATGTAAGTTATGGGGCAGTAACAGTACACTCTGCAAAACGTGTTTTTCAGCCCGAAATAAACGCGTTTTTTCAGACAACTGAATCCCCATGTAGCAGCAAGGCTCAGAAGAGCCCACACACTCAGATCTTAACCCCAGTGTGCAGAAAGGTTCAAAACATGTTTTTCAGCAGAAATAAACATGTTTCTGCAAGTTTGGTCAACCCCATGTAAGTTATGGGGCAGTAACAGTACACTTTTCAAAACGTGTTTTTCAGCCCGAAATAAACGCGTTTTTTCAGACAACTGAATCCCCATGTAGCAGCAAGGCTCAGAAGAGCCCACACACTCAGATCTTAACCCCAGTGTGCTGAAAGTGTCAAAACATGTTTTTCAGCAGAAATAAACATGTTTCTGCAAGTTTGGTCAACCCCATGTAAGTTATGGGGCAGTAACAGTACACACTGCAAAACGTGTTTTTCAGCCCGAAATAAACGCGTTTTTTCAGACAACTGAATCCCCATGTAGCAGCAAGGCTCAGAAGAGCCCACACACTCAGATCTTAACCCCAGTGTGCTGAAAGTGTCAAAACATGTTTTTCAGCAGAAATAAACATGTTTCTGCAAGTTTGGTCAACCCCATGTAAGTTATGGGGCAGTAACAGTACACTTTTCAAAACGTGTTTTTCAGCCCGAAATAAACGCGTTTTTTCAGACAACTGAATCCCCATGTAGCAACAAGGCTCAGAAGAGCCCACACACTCAGATCTTAACCCCAGTGTGCTGAAAGTGTCAAAACATGTTTTTCAGCAGAAATAAACATGTTTCTGCAAGTTTGGTCAACCCCATGTAAGTTATGGGGCAGTAACAGTACACTTTTCAAAACGTGTTTTTCAGCCCGAAATAAACGCGTTTTTTCAGACAACTGAATCCCAATGTAGCAGCAAGGCTCAGAAGAGCCCACACACTCAGATCTTAACCCCAGTGTGCTGAAAGTGTCAAAACATGTTTTTCAGCAGAAATAAACATGTTTCTGCAAGTTTGGTCAACCCCATGTAAGTTATGGGGCAGTAACAGTACACTCTGCAAAACGTGTTTTTCAGCCCGAAAAAAACGCGTTTTTTCAGACAACTGAATCCCCATGTAGCAGCAAGGCTCAGAAGAGCCCACACACTCAGATCTTAACCCCAGTGTGCAGAAAGGTTCAAAACATGTTTTTCAGCAGAAATAAACATGTTTCTGCAAGTTTGGTCAACCCCATGTAAGTTATGGGGCAGTAACAGTACACTTTTCAAGACGTGTTTTTCAGCCCGAAATAAACGCGTTTTTTCAGACAACTGAATACCCATGTAGCAGCAAGGCTCAGAAGAGCCCACACACTCAGATCTTAACCCCAGTGTGCAGAAAGGGTCAAAACGTGTTTTTCAGCAGAAATAAACATGTTTCTGCAAGTTTGGTCAACCCCATGTAAGTTATGGGGCAGTAACAGTACACTTTTCAAAACGTGTTTTTCAGCCCGAAATAAACGCGTTTTTTCAGACAACTGAATACCCATGTAGCAGCAAGGCTCAGAAGAGCCCACACACTCAGATCTTAACCCCAGTGTGCAGAAAGGGTCAAAACGTGTTTTTCAGCAGAAATAAACATGTTTCTGCAAGTTTGGTCAACCCCATGTAAGTTATGGGGCAGTAACAGTACACTTTTCAAAACGTGTTTTTCAGCCCGAAATAAACGCGTTTTTTCAGACAACTGAATACCCATGTAGCAGCAAGGCTCAGAAGAGCCCACACACTCAGATCTTAACCCCAGTGTGCAGAAAGGGTCAAAACGTGTTTTTCAGCAGAAATAAACATGTTTCTGCAAGTTTGGTCAACCCCATGTAAGTTATGGGGCAGTAACAGTACACTTTTCAAAACGTGTTTTTCAGCCCGAAATAAACGCGTTTTTTCAGACAACTGAATACCCATGTAGCAGCAAGGCTCAGAAGAGCCCACACACTCAGATCTTAACCCCAGTGTGCTGAAAGTGTCAAAACATGTTTTTCAGCAGAAATAAACATGTTTCTGCAAGTTTGGTCAACCCCATGTAAGTTATGGGGCAGTAACAGTACACTTTTCAAAACGTGTTTTTCAGCCCGAAATAAACGCGTTTTTTCAGACAACTGAATCCCCATGTAGCAACAAGGCTCAGAAGAGCCCACACACTCAGATCTTAACCCCAGTGTGCTGAAAGTGTCAAAACATGTTTTTCAGCAGAAATAAACATGTTTCTGCAAGTTTGGTCAACCCCATGTAAGTTATGGGGCAGTAACAGTACACTTTTCAAAACGTGTTTTTCAGCCCGAAATAAACGCGTTTTTTCAGACAACTGAATCCCCATGTAGCAGCAAGGCTCAGAAGTGCCCACACACTCAAATCTTAACCCCAGTGTGCTGAAAGTGTCAAAACATGTTTTTCAGCAGAAATAAACATGTTTCTGCAAGTTTGGTCAACCCCATGTAAGTTATGGGGCAGTAACAGTACACTTTTCAAAACGTGTTTTTCAGCCCGAAATAAACGCGTTTTTTCAGACAACTGAATCCCCATGTAGCAGCAAGGCTCAGAAGAGCCCACACACTCAGATCTTAACCCCAGTGTGCTGAAAGTGTCAAAACATGTTTTTCAGCAGAAATAAACATGTTTCTGCAAGTTTGGTCAACCCCATGTAAGTTATGGGGCAGTAACAGTACACTTTTCAAAACGTGTTTTTCAGCCCGAAATAAACGCGTTTTTTCAGACAACTGAATCCCCATGTAGCAGCAAGGCTCAGAAGTGCCCACACACTCAAATCTTAACCCCAGTGTGCTGAAAGTGTCAAAACATGTTTTTCAGCAGAAATAAACATGTTTCTGCAAGTTTGGTCAACCCCATGTAAGTTATGGGGCAGTAACAGTACACTTTTCAAAACGTGTTTTTCAGCCCGAAATAAACGCGTTTTTTCAGACAACTGAATCCCCATGTAGCAGCAAGACTCAGAAGAGCCCACACACTCAGATCTTAACCCCAGTGTGCTGAAAGTGTCAAAACATGTTTTTCAGCAGAAATAAACATGTTTCTGCAAGTTTGGTCAACCCCATGTAAGTTATGGGGCAGTAACAGTACACTCTGCAAAACGTGTTTTTCAGCCCGAAATAAACGCGTTTTTTCAGACAACTGAATCCCCATGTAGCAGCAAGGCTCAGAAGAGCCCACACACTCAGATCTTAACCCCAGTGTGCTGAAAGTGTCAAAACATGTTTTTCAGCAGAAATAAACATGTTTCTGCAAGTTTGGTCAACCCCATGTAAGTTATGGGGCAGTAACAGTACACTTTTCAAAACGTGTTTTTCAGCCCGAAATAAACGCGTTTTTTCAGACAACTGAATCCCCATGTAGCAGCAAGGCTCAGAAGTGCCCACACACTCAAATCTTAACCCCAGTGTGCTGAAAGTGTCAAAACATGTTTTTCAGCAGAAATAAACATGTTTCTGCAAGTTTGGTCAACCCCATGTAAGTTATGGGGCAGTAACAGTACACTTTTCAAAACGTGTTTTTCAGCCCGAAATAAACGCGTTTTTTCAGACAACTGAATCCCCATGTAGCAGCAAGGCTCAGAAGAGCCCACACACTCAGATCTTAACCCCAGTGTGCTGAAAGTGTCAAAACATGTTTTTCAGCAGAAATAAACATGTTTCTGCAAGTTTGGTCAACCCCATGTAAGTTATGGGGCAGTAACAGTACACTCTGCAAAACGTGTTTTTCAGCCCGAAATAAACGCGTTTTTTCAGACAACTGAATCCCCATGTAGCAGCAAGGCTCAGAAGAGCCCACACACTCAGATCTTAACCCCAGTGTGCTGAAAGTGTCAAAACATGTTTTTCAGCAGAAATAAACATGTTTCTGCAAGTTTGGTCAACCCCATGTAAGTTATGGGGCAGTAACAGTACACTCTGCAAAACGTGTTTTTCAGCCCGAAATAAACGCGTTTTTTCAGACAACTGAATCCCCATGTAGCAGCAAGGCTCAGAAGAGCCCACACACTCAGATCTTAACCCCAGTGTGCTGAAAGTGTCAAAACATGTTTTTCAGCAGAAATAAACATGTTTCTGCAAGTTTGGTCAACCCCATGTAAGTTATGGGGCAGTAACAGTACACTTTTCAAAACGTGTTTTTCAGCCCGAAATAAACGCGTTTTTTCAGACAACTGAATCCCCATGTAGCAACAAGGCTCAGAAGAGCCCACACACTCAGATCTTAACCCCAGTGTGCTGAAAGTGTCAAAACATGTTTTTCAGCAGAAATAAACATGTTTCTGCAAGTTTGGTCAACCCCATGTAAGTTATGGGGCAGTAACAGTACACTTTTCAAAACGTGTTTTTCAGCCCGAAATAAACGCGTTTTTTCAGACAACTGAATCCCAATGTAGCAGCAAGGCTCAGAAGAGCCCACACACTCAGATCTTAACCCCAGTGTGCTGAAAGTGTCAAAACATGTTTTTCAGCAGAAATAAACATGTTTCTGCAAGTTTGGTCAACCCCATGTAAGTTATGGGGCAGTAACAGTACACTCTGCAAAACGTGTTTTTCAGCCCGAAATAAACGCGTTTTTTCAGACAACTGAATCCCCATGTAGCAGCAAGGCTCAGAAGAGCCCACACACTCAGATCTTAACCCCAGTGTGCAGAAAGGTTCAAAACATGTTTTTCAGCAGAAATAAACATGTTTCTGCAAGTTTGGTCAACCCCATGTAAGTTATGGGGCAGTAACAGTACACTTTTCAAGACGTGTTTTTCAGCCCGAAATAAACGCGTTTTTTCAGACAACTGAATACCCATGTAGCAGCAAGGCTCAGAAGAGCCCACACACTCAGATCTTAACCCCAGTGTGCAGAAAGGGTCAAAACGTGTTTTTCAGCAGAAATAAACATGTTTCTGCAAGTTTGGTCAACCCCATGTAAGTTATGGGGCAGTAACAGTACACTTTTCAAAACGTGTTTTTCAGCCCGAAATAAACGCGTTTTTTCAGACAACTGAATACCCATGTAGCAGCAAGGCTCAGAAGAGCCCACACACTCAGATCTTAACCCCAGTGTGCAGAAAGGGTCAAAACGTGTTTTTCAGCAGAAATAAACATGTTTCTGCAAGTTTGGTCAACCCCATGTAAGTTATGGGGCAGTAACAGTACACTTTTCAAAACGTGTTTTTCAGCCCGAAATAAACGCGTTTTTTCAGACAACTGAATCCCCATGTAGCAGCAAGGCTCAGAAGTGCCCACACACTCAAATCTTAACCCCAGTGTGCTGAAAGTGTCAAAACATGTTTTTCAGCAGAAATAAACATGTTTCTGCAAGTTTGGTCAACCCCATGTAAGTTATGGGGCAGTAACAGTACACTTTTCAAAACGTGTTTTTCAGCCCGAAATAAACGCGTTTTTTCAGACAACTGAATCCCCATGTAGCAGCAAGGCTCAGAAGAGCCCACACACTCAGATCTTAACCCCAGTGTGCTGAAAGTGTCAAAACATGTTTTTCAGCAGAAATAAACATGTTTCTGCAAGTTTGGTCAACCCCATGTAAGTTATGGGGCAGTAACAGTACACTCTGCAAAACGTGTTTTTCAGCCCGAAATAAACGCGTTTTTTCAGACAACTGAATCCCCATGTAGCAGCAAGGCTCAGAAGAGCCCACACACTCAGATCTTAACCCCAGTGTGCTGAAAGTGTCAAAACATGTTTTTCAGCAGAAATAAACATGTTTCTGCAAGTTTGGTCAACCCCATGTAAGTTATGGGGCAGTAACAGTACACTCTGCAAAACGTGTTTTTCAGCCCGAAATAAACGCGTTTTTTCAGACAACTGAATCCCCATGTAGCAGCAAGGCTCAGAAGAGCCCACACACTCAGATCTTAACCCCAGTGTGCAGAAAGGTTCAAAACATGTTTTTCAGCAGAAATAAACATGTTTCTGCAAGTTTGGTCAACCCCATGTAAGTTATGGGGCAGTAACAGTACACTTTTCAAAACGTGTTTTTCAGCCCGAAATAAACGCGTTTTTTCAGACAACTGAATCCCCATGTAGCAGCAAGGCTCAGAAGAGCCCACACACTCAGATCTTAACCCCAGTGTGCTGAAAGTGTCAAAACATGTTTTTCAGCAGAAATAAACATGTTTCTGCAAGTTTGGTCAACCCCATGTAAGTTATGGGGCAGTAACAGTACACTCTGCAAAACGTGTTTTTCAGCCCGAAATAAACGCGTTTTTTCAGACAACTGAATCCCCATGTAGCAGCAAGGCTCAGAAGAGCCCACACACTCAGATCTTAACCCCAGTGTGCTGAAAGTGTCAAAACATGTTTTTCAGCAGAAATAAACATGTTTCTGCAAGTTTGGTCAACCCCATGTAAGTTATGGGGCAGTAACAGTACACTTTTCAAAACGTGTTTTTCAGCCCGAAATAAACGCGTTTTTTCAGACAACTGAATCCCCATGTAGCAACAAGGCTCAGAAGAGCCCACACACTCAGATCTTAACCCCAGTGTGCTGAAAGTGTCAAAACATGTTTTTCAGCAGAAATAAACATGTTTCTGCAAGTTTGGTCAACCCCATGTAAGTTATGGGGCAGTAACAGTACACTTTTCAAAACGTGTTTTTCAGCCCGAAATAAACGTGTTTTTTCAGACAACTGAATCCCAATGTAGCAGCAAGGCTCAGAAGAGCCCACACACTCAGATCTTAACCCCAGTGTGCTGAAAGTGTCAAAACATGTTTTTCAGCAGAAATAAACATGTTTCTGCAAGTTTGGTCAACCCCATGTAAGTTATGGGGCAGTAACAGTACACTCTGCAAAACGTGTTTTTCAGCCCGAAATAAACGCGTTTTTTCAGACAACTGAATCCCCATGTAGCAGCAAGGCTCAGAAGAGCCCACACACTCAGATCTTAACCCCAGTGTGCAGAAAGGTTCAAAACATGTTTTTCAGCAGAAATAAACATGTTTCTGCAAGTTTGGTCAACCCCATGTAAGTTATGGGGCAGTAACAGTACACTTTTCAAGACGTGTTTTTCAGCCCGAAATAAACGCGTTTTTTCAGACAACTGAATCCCCATGTAGCAGCAAGGCTCAGAAGTGCCCACACACTCAAATCTTAACCCCAGTGTGCTGAAAGTGTCAAAACATGTTTTTCAGCAGAAATAAACATGTTTCTGCAAGTTTGGTCAACCCCATGTAAGTTATGGGGCAGTAACAGTACACTTTTCAAAACGTGTTTTTCAGCCCGAAATAAACGCGTTTTTTCAGACAACTGAATCCCCATGTAGCAGCAAGGCTCAGAAGAGCCCACACACTCAGATCTTAACCCCAGTGTGCTGAAAGTGTCAAAACATGTTTTTCAGCAGAAATAAACATGTTTCTGCAAGTTTGGTCAACCCCATGTAAGTTATGGGGCAGTAACAGTACACTCTGCAAAACGTGTTTTTCAGCCCGAAATAAACGCGTTTTTTCAGACAACTGAATCCCCATGTAGCAGCAAGGCTCAGAAGAGCCCACACACTCAGATCTTAACCCCAGTGTGCTGAAAGTGTCAAAACATGTTTTTCAGCAGAAATAAACATGTTTCTTCAAGTTTGGTCAACCCCATGTAAGTTATGGGGCAGTAACAGTACACTCTGCAAAACGTGTTTTTCAGCCCGAAATAAACGCGTTTTTTCAGACAACTGAATCCCCATGTAGCAGCAAGGCTCAGAAGAGCCCACACACTCAGATCTTAACCCCAGTGTGCAGAAAGGTTCAAAACATGTTTTTCAGCAGAAATAAACATGTTTCTGCAAGTTTGGTCAACCCCATGTAAGTTATGGGGCAGTAACAGTACACTTTTCAAAACGTGTTTTTCAGCCCGAAATAAACGCGTTTTTTCAGACAACTGAATCCCCATGTAGCAGCAAGGCTCAGAAGAGCCCACACACTCAGATCTTAACCCCAGTGTGCAGAAAGGGTCAAAACGTGTTTTTCAGCCGAAATAAACATGTTTCTGCAAGTTTGGTCAACCCCATGTAAGTTATGGGGCAGTAACAGTACACTCTGCAAAACGTGTTTTTCAGCCCGAAATAAACGCGTTTTTTTCAGACAACTGAATCCCCATGTAGCAGCAAGGCTCAGAAGAGCCCACACACTCAGATCTTAACCCCAGTGTGCAGAAAGGTTCAAAACATGTTTTTCAGCAGAAATAAACATGTTTCTGCAAGTTTGGTCAACCCCATGTAAGTTATGGGGCAGTAACAGTACACTTTTCAAGACGTGTTTTTCAGCCCGAAATAAACGCGTTTTTTCAGACAACTGAATACCCATGTAGCAGCAAGGCTCAGAAGAGCCCACACACTCAGATCTTAACCCCAGTGTGCAGAAAGGGTCAAAACGTGTTTTTCAGCAGAAATAAACATGTTTCTGCAAGTTTGGTCAACCCCATGTAAGTTATGGGGCAGTAACAGTACACTCTGCAAAACGTGTTTTTCAGCCCGAAATAAACGCGTTTTTTCAGACAACTGAATCCCCATGTAGCAGCAAGGCTCAGAAGAGCCCACACACTCAGATCTTAACCCCAGTGTGCTGAAAGTGTCAAAACATGTTTTTCAGCAGAAATAAACATGTTTCTGCAAGTTTGGTCAACCCCATGTAAGTTATGGGGCAGTAACAGTACACTTTTCAAAACGTGTTTTTCAGCCCGAAATAAACGCGTTTTTTCAGACAACTGAATCCCCATGTAGCAACAAGGCTCAGAAGAGCCCACACACTCAGATCTTAACCCCAGTGTGCTGAAAGTGTCAAAACATGTTTTTCAGCAGAAATAAACATGTTTCTGCAAGTTTGGTCAACCCCATGTAAGTTATGGGGCAGTAACAGTACACTTTTCAAAACGTGTTTTTCAGCCCGAAATAAACGCGTTTTTTCAGACAACTGAATACCCATGTAGCAGCAAGGCTCAGAAGAGCCCACACACTCAGATCTTAACCCCAGTGTGCTGAAAGTGTCAAAACATGTTTTTCAGCAGAAATAAACATGTTTCTGCAAGTTTGGTCAACCCCATGTAAGTTATGGGGCAGTAACAGTACACTTTTCAAAACGTGTTTTTCAGCCCGAAATAAACGCGTTTTTTCAGACAACTGAATCCCCATGTAGCAGCAAGGCTCTGAAGAGCCCACACACTCAGATCTTAACCCCAGTGAGCAGAAAGGGTCAAAACGTGTTTTTCAGCAGAAATAAACATGTTTCTGCAAGTTTGGTCAAAACCATGTAAGTTATGGGGCAGTAACAGTACACTCTGCAAAACGTGTTTTTCAGCCCGAAATAAACGCGTTTTTTCAGACAACTGAATCCCCATGTAGCAGCAAGGCTCAGAAGAGCCCACACACTCAGATCTTAACCCCAGTGTGCTGAAAGTGTCAAAACATGTTTTTCAGCAGAAATAAACATGTTTCTGCAAGTTTGGTCAACCCCATGTAAGTTATGGGGCAGTAACAGTACACTTTTCAAAACGTGTTTTTCAGCCCGAAATAAACGCGTTTTTTCAGACAACTGAATCCCCATGTAGCAACAAGGCTCAGAAGAGCCCACACACTCAGATCTTAACCCCAGTGTGCTGAAAGTGTCAAAACATGTTTTTCAGCAGAAATAAACATGTTTCTGCAAGTTTGGTCAACCCCATGTAAGTTATGGGGCAGTAACAGTACACTCTGCAAAACGTGTTTTTCAGCCCGAAATAAACGCGTTTTTTCAGACAACTGAATCCCCATGTAGCAGCAAGGCTCAGAAGAGCCCACACACTCAGATCTTAACCCCAGTGTGCTGAAAGTGTCAAAACATGTTTTTCAGCAGAAATAAACATGTTTCTGCAAGTTTGGTCAACCCCATGTAAGTTATGGGGCAGTAACAGTACACTCTGCAAAACGTGTTTTTCAGCCCGAAATAAACGCGTTTTTTCAGACAACTGAATCCCCATGTAGCAGCAAGGCTCAGAAGAGCCCACACACTCAGATCTTAACCCCAGTGTGCTGAAAGTGTCAAAACATGTTTTTCAGCAGAAATAAACATGTTTCTGCAAGTTTGGTCAACCCCATGTAAGTTATGGGGCAGTAACAGTACACTTTTCAAAACGTGTTTTTCAGCCCGAAATAAACGCGTTTTTTCAGACAACTGAATCCCCATGTAGCAACAAGGCTCAGAAGAGCCCACACACTCAGATCTTAACCCCAGTGTGCTGAAAGTGTCAAAACATGTTTTTCAGCAGAAATAAACATGTTTCTGCAAGTTTGGTCAACCCCATGTAAGTTATGGGGCAGTAACAGTACACTCTGCAAAACGTGTTTTTCAGCCCGAAATAAACGCGTTTTTTCAGACAACTGAATCCCCATGTAGCAGCAAGGCTCAGAAGAGCCCACACACTCAGATCTTAACCCCAGTGTGCAGAAAGGTTCAAAACATGTTTTTCAGCAGAAATAAACATGTTTCTGCAAGTTTGGTCAACCCCATGTAAGTTATGGGGCAGTAACAGTACACTTTTCAAGACGTGTTTTTCAGCCCGAAATAAACGCGTTTTTTCAGACAACTGAATACCCATGTAGCAGCAAGGCTCAGAAGAGCCCACACACTCAGATCTTAACCCCAGTGTGCAGAAAGGGTCAAAACGTGTTTTTCAGCAGAAATAAACATGTTTCTGCAAGTTTGGTCAACCCCATGTAAGTTATGGGGCAGTAACAGTACACTTTTCAAAACGTGTTTTTCAGCCCGAAATAAACGCGTTTTTTCAGACAACTGAATACCCATGTAGCAGCAAGGCTCAGAAGAGCCCACACACTCAGATCTTAACCCCAGTGTGCTGAAAGTGTCAAAACATGTTTTTCAGCAGAAATAAACATGTTTCTGCAAGCTTGGTCAACCCCATGTAAGTTATGGGGCAGTAACAGTACACTTTTCAAAACGTGTTTTTCAGCCCGATATAAACGCATTTTTTCAGACAACTGAATCCCCATGTAGCAACAAGGCTCAGAAGAGCCCACACACTCAGATCTTAACCCCAGTGTGCTGAAAGTGTCAAAACATGTTTTTCAGCAGAAATAAACATGTTTCTGCAAGTTTGGTCAACCCCATGTAAGTTATGGGGCAGTAACAGTACACTTTTCAAAACGTGTTTTTCAGCCCGAAATAAACGCATTTTTTCAGACAACTGAATCCCCATGTAGCAGCAAGGCTCAGAAGAGCCCACACACTCAGATCTTAACCCCAGTGTGCAGAAAGGGTCAAAACGTGTTTTTCAGCAGAAATAAACATGTTTCTGCAAGTTTGGTCAACCCCATGTAAGTTATGGGGCAGTAACAGTACACTCTGCAAAACGTGTTTTTCAGCCCGAAATAAACGCGTTTTTTCAGACAACTGAATCCCCATGTAGCAGCAAGGCTCAGAAGAGCCCACACACTCAGATCTTAACCCCAGTGTGCTGAAAGTATCAAAACATGTTTTTCAGCAGAAATAAACATGTTTCTGCAAGTTTGGTCAACCCCATGTAAGTTATGGGGCAGTAACAGTACACTTTTCAAAACGTGTTTTTCAGCCCGAAATAAACGCGTTTTTTCAGACAACTGAATACCCATGTAGCAGCAAGGCTCAGAAGAGCCCACACACTCAGATCTTAACCCCAGTGTGCTGAAAGTGTCAAAACGTGTTTTTCAGCAGAAATAAACATGTTTCTGCAAGTTTGGTCAACCCCATGTAAGTTATGGGGCAGTAACAGTACACTTTTCAAAACGTGTTTTTCAGCCCGAAATAAACGCGTTTTTTCAGACAACTGAATCCCCATGTAGCAACAAGGCTCAGAAGAGCCCACACACTCAGATCTTAACCCCAGTGTGCTGAAAGTGTCAAAACATGTTTTTCAGCAGAAATAAACATGTTTCTGCAAGTTTGGTCAACCCCATGTAAGTTATGGGGCAGTAACAGTACACTTTTCAAAACGTGTTTTTCAGCCCGAAATAAACGCGTTTTTTCAGACAACTGAATACCCATGTAGCAGCAAGGCTCAGAAGAGCCCACACACTCAGATCTTAACCCAAGTGTGCTGAAAGTGTCAAAACATGTTTTTCAGCAGAAATAAACATGTTTCTGCAAGTTTGGTCAACCCCATGTAAGTTATGGGGCAGTAACAGCACACTTTTCAAAACGTGTTTTTCAGCCCGAAATAAACGCGTTTTTTCAGACAACTGAATCCCCATGTAGCAGCAAGGCTCAGAAGAGCCCACACACTCAGATCTTAACCCCAGTGTGCAGAAAGGGTCAAAACGTGTTTTTCAGCAGAAATAAACATGTTTCTGCAAGTTTGGTCAACCCCATGTAAGTTATGGGGCAGTAACAGTACACTCTGCAAAACGTGTTTTTCAGCCCGAAATAAACGCGTTTTTTCAGACAACTGAATACCCATGTAGCAGCAAGGCTCAGAAGAGCCCACACACTCAGATCTTAACCCCAGTGTGCTGAAAGTGTCAAAACATGTTTTTCAGCAGAAATAAACATGTTTCTGCAAGTTTGGTCAACCCCATGTAAGTTATGGGGCAGTAACAGTACACTTTTCAAAACGTGTTTTTCAGCCCGAAATAAACGCGTTTTTTCAGACAAGTGAATCCCCATGTAGCAACAAGGCTCAGAAGAGCCCACACACTCAGATCTTAACCCCAGTGTGCTGAAAGTGTCAAAACATGTTTTTCAGCAGAAATAAACATGTTTCTGCAAGTTTGGTCAACCCCATGTAAGTTATGGGGCAGTAACAGTACACTTTTCAAAACGTGTTTTTCAGCCCGAAAAAAACGCGTTTTTTCAGACAACTGAATACCCATGTAGCAGCAAGGCTCAGAAGAGCCCACACACTCAGATCTTAACCCCAGTGTGCTGAAAGTGTCAAAACATGTTTTTCAGCAGAAATAAACATGTTTCTGCAAGTTTGGTCAACCCCATGTAAGTTATGGGGCAGTAACAGTACACTTTTCAAAACGTGTTTTTCAGCCCGAAATAAACGCGTTTTTTCAGACAACTGAATCCCCATGTAGCAGCAAGGCTCAGAAGAGCCCACACACTCAGATCTTAACCCCAGTGTGCTGAAAGTGTCAAAACATGTTTTTCAGCAGAAATAAACATGTTTCTGCAAGCTTGGTCAACCCCATGTAAGTTATGGGGCAGTAACAGTACACTTTTCAAAACGTGTTTTTCAGCCCGAAATAAACGCGTTTTTTCAGACAACTGAATCCCCATGTAGCAGCAAGGCTCAGAAGAGCCCACACACTCAGATCTTAACCCCAGTGTGCAGAAAGGGTCAAAACGTGTTTTTCAGCAGAAATAAACATTTTTCTGCAAGTTTGGTCAACCCCATGTAAGTTATGGGGCAGTAACAGTACACTCTGCAAAACGTGTTTTTCAGCCCGAAATAAACGCGTTTTTTCAGACAACTGAATCCCCATGTAGCAGCAAGGCTCAGAAGAGCCCACACACTCAGATCTTAACCCCAGTGTGCTGAAAGTATCAAAACATGTTTTTCAGCAGAAATAATCATGTTTCTGCAAGTTTGGTCAACCCCATGTAAGTTATGGGGCAGTAACAGTACACTTTTCAAAACGTGTTTTTCAGCCCGAAATAAACGCGTTTTTTCAGACAACTGAATCCCCATGTAGCAACAAGGCTCAGAAGAGCCCACACACTCAGATCTTAACCCCAGTGTGCTGAAAGTGTCAAAACATGTTTTTCAGCAGAAATAAACATGTTTCTGCAAGTTTGGTCAACCCCATGTAAGTTATGGGGCAGTAACAGTACTCTTTTCAAAACGTGTTTTTCAGCCCGAAATAAACGCGTTTTTTCAGACAACTGCATCCCCATGTAGCAACAAGGCTCAGAAGAGCCCACACACTCAGATCTTAACCCCAGTGTGCTGAAAGTGTCAAAACATGTTTTTCAGCAGAAATAAACATGTTTCTGCAAGTTTGGTCAACCCCATGTAAGTTATGGGGCAGTAACAGTACACTTTTCAAAACGTGTTTTTCAGCCCGAAATAAACGCGTTTTTTCAGACAACTGAATACCCATGTAGCAGCAAGGCTCAGAAGAGCCCACACACTCAGATCTTAACCCAAGTGTGCTGAAAGTGTCAAAACATGTTTTTCAGCAGAAATAAACATGTTTCTGCAAGTTTGGTCAACCCCATGTAAGTTATGGGGCAGTAACAGTACACTTTTCAAAACGTGTTTTTCAGCCCGAAATAAATGCGTTTTTTCAGACAACTATATCCCCATGTAGCAGCAAGGCTCAGAAGAGCCCACACACTCAGATCTTAACCCCAGTGTGCAGAAAGGGTCAAAACGTGTTTTTCAGCAGAAATAAACATGTTTCTGCAAGTTTGGTCAACCCCATGTAAGTTATGGGGCAGTAACAGTACACTCTGCAAAACGTGTTTTTCAGCCCGAAATAAACGCGTTTTTTCAGACAACTGAATCCCCATGTAGCAGCAAGGCTCAGAAGAGCCCACACACTCAGATCTTAACCCCAGTGTGCTGAAAGTGTCAAAACATGTTTTTCAGCAGAAATAAACATGTTTCTGCAAGTTTGGTCAACCCCATGTAAATTATGGGGCAGTAACAGTACACTTTTCAAAACGTGTTTTTCAGCCTGATATAAACGCGTTTTTTCAGACAACTGAATACCCATGTAGCAGCAAGGCTCAGAAGAGCCCACACACTCAGATCTTAACCCCAGTGTGCTGAAAGTGTCAAAACATGTTTTTCAGCAGAAATAAACATGTTTCTGCAAGTTTGGTCAACCCCATGTAAGTTATGGGGCAGTAACAGTACACTTTTCAAAACGTGTTTTTCAGCCCGAAATAAACGCGTTTTTTCAGACAACTGAATCCCCATGTAGCAGCAAGGCTCAGAAGAGCCCACACACTCAGATCTTAACCCCAGTGTGCAGAAAGGGTCAAAACGTGTTTTTCAGCAGAAATAAACATGTTTCTGCAAGTTTGGTCAACCCCATGTAAGTTATAGGGCAGTAACAGTACACTCTGCAAAACGTGTTTTTCAGCCCGAAATAAACGCGTTTTTTCAGACAACTGAATCCCCATGTAGCAGCAAGGCTCAGAAGAGCCCACACACTCAGATCTTAACCCCAGTGTGCTGAAAGTGTCAAAACATGTTTTTCAGCAGAAATAAACATGTTTCTGCAAGTTTGGTCAACCCCATGTAAGTTATGGGGCAGTAACAGTACACTTTTCAAAACCTGTTTTTCAGCCCGAAATAAACGCGTTTTTTCAGACAACTGAATACCCATGTAGTAGCAAGGCTCAGAAGAGCCCACACACTCAGATCTTAACCCCAGTGTGCTGAAAGTGTCAAAACATGTTTTTCAGCAGAAATAAACATGTTTCTGCAAGTTTGGTCAACCCCATGTAAGTTATGGGGCAGTAACAGTACACTTTTCAAAACGTGTTTTTCAGCCCGAAATAAACACGTTTTTTCAGACAACTGAATCCCCATGTAGCAACAAGGCTCAGAAGAGCCCACACACTCAGATCTTAACCCCAGTGTGCTGAAAGTGTCAAAACATGTTTTTCAGCAGAAATAAACATATTTCTGCAAGTTTGGTCAACACCATGTAAGTTATGGGTCAGTAACAGTACACTTTTCAAAACGTGTTTTTCAGCCCGATATAAACGCGTTTTTTCAGACAACTGAATCCCCATGTAGCAACAAGGCTCAGAAGAGCCCACACACTCAGATCTTAACCCCAGTGTGCTGAAAGTGTCAAAACATGTTTTTCAGCAGAAATAAACATGTTTCTGCAAGTTTGGTCAACCCCATGTAAGTTATGGGGCAGTAACAGTACACTTTTCAAAACGTGTTTTTCAGCCCGAAATAAACGCGTTTTTTCAGACAACTGAATCCCCATGTAGCAGCAAGGCTCAGAAGAGCCCACACACTCAGATCTTAACCCCAGTGTGCTGAAAGTATCAAAACATGTTTTTCAGCAGAAATAAACATGTTTCTGCAAGTTTGGTCAACCCCATGTAAGTTATGGGGCAGTAACAGTACACTTTTCAAAACGTGTTTTTCAGCCCGAAATAAACGCGTTTTTTCAGACAACTGAATACCCATGTAGCAGCAAGGCTCAGAAGAGCCCACACACTCAGATCTTAACCCCAGTGTGCTGAAAGTGTCAAAACATGTTTTTCAGCAGAAATAAACATGTTTCTGCAAGTTTGGTCAACCCCATGTAAGTTATGGGGCAGTAACAGTACACTTTTCAAAACGTGTTTTTCAGCCCGAAATAAACGCGTTTTTTCAGACAACTGAATCCCCATGTAGCAGCAAGGCTCAGAAGAGCCCACACACTCAGATCTTAACCCCAGTGTGCAGAAAGGGTCAAAACGTGTTTTTCAGCAGAAATAAACATGTTTCTGCAAGTTTGGTCAACCCCATGTAAGTTATGGGGCAGTAACAGTACACTCTGCAAAACGTGTTTTTCAGCCCGAAATAAACGCGTTTTTTCAGACAACTGAATCCCCATGTAGCAGCAAGGCTCAGAAGAGCCCACACACTCAGATCTTAACCCCAGTGTGCTGAAAGTGTCAAAACATGTTTTTCAGCAGAAATAAACATGTTTCTGCAAGTTTGGTCAACCCCATGTAAGTTATGGGGCAGTAACAGTACACTCTGCAAAACGTGTTTTTCAGCCCGAAATAAACGCGTTTTTTCAGACAACTGAATCCCCATGTAGCAGCAAGGCTCAGAAGAGCCCACACACTCAGATCTTAACCCCAGTGTGCTGAAAGTGTCAAAACATGTTTTTCAGCAGAAATAAACATGTTTCTGCAAGTTTGGTCAACCCCATGTAAGTTATGGGGCAGTAACAGTACACTTTTCAAAACGTGTTTTTCAGCCCGAAATAAACGCGTTTTTTCAGACAACTGAATCCCCATGTAGCAACAAGGCTCAGAAGAGCCCACACACTCAGATCTTAACCCCAGTGTGCTGAAAGTGTCAAAACATGTTTTTCAGCAGAAATAAACATGTTTCTGCAAGTTTGGTCAACCCCATGTAAGTTATGGGGCAGTAACAGTACACTTTTCAAAACGTGTTTTTCAGCCCGAAATAAACGCGTTTTTTCAGACAACTGAATCCCAATGTAGCAGCAAGGCTCAGAAGAGCCCACACACTCAGATCTTAACCCCAGTGTGCTGAAAGTGTCAAAACATGTTTTTCAGCAGAAATAAACATGTTTCTGCAAGTTTGGTCAACCCCATGTAAGTTATGGGGCAGTAACAGTACACTTTTCAAAACGTGTTTTTCAGCCCGAAATAAACGCGTTTTTTCAGACAACTGAATACCCATGTAGCAGCAAGGCTCAGAAGAGCCCACACACTCAGATCTTAACCCCAGTGTGCAGAAAGGGTCAAAACGTGTTTTTCAGCAGAAATAAACATGTTTCTGCAAGTTTGGTCAACCCCATGTAAGTTATGGGGCAGTAACAGTACACTCTGCAAAACGTGTTTTTCAGCCCGAAATAAACGCGTTTTTTCAGACAACTGAATCCCCATGTAGCAGCAAGGCTCAGAAGAGCCCACACACTCAGATCTTAACCCCAGTGTGCTGAAAGTGTCAAAACATGTTTTTCAGCAGAAATAAACATGTTTCTGCAAGTTTGGTCAACCCCATGTAAGTTATGGGGCAGTAACAGTACACTCTGCAAAACGTGTTTTTCAGCCCGAAATAAACGCGTTTTTTCAGACAACTGAATCCCCATGTAGCAGCAAGGCTCAGAAGAGCCCACACACTCAGATCTTAACCCCAGTGTGCTGAAAGTGTCAAAACATGTTTTTCAGCAGAAATAAACATGTTTCTGCAAGTTTGGTCAACCCCATGTAAGTTATGGGGCAGTAACAGTACACTTTTCAAAACGTGTTTTTCAGCCCGAAATAAACGCGTTTTTTCAGACAACTGAATCCCCATGTAGCAACAAGGCTCAGAAGAGCCCACACACTCAGATCTTAACCCCAGTGTGCTGAAAGTGTCAAAACATGTTTTTCAGCAGAAATAAACATGTTTCTGCAAGTTTGGTCAACCCCATGTAAGTTATGGGGCAGTAACAGTACACTCTGCAAAACGTGTTTTTCAGCCCGAAATAAACGCGTTTTTTCAGACAACTGAATCCCCATGTAGCAGCAAGGCTCAGAAGAGCCCACACACTCAGATCTTAACCCCAGTGTGCTGAAAGTGTCAAAACATGTTTTTCAGCAGAAATAAACATGTTTCTGCAAGTTAGGTCAACCCCATGTAAGTTATGGGGCAGTAACAGTACACTTTTCAAAACGTGTTTTTCAGCCCGAAATAAACGCGTTTTTTCAGACAACTGAATCCCCATGTAGCAACAAGGCTCAGAAGAGCCCACACACTCAGATCTTAACCCCAGTGTGCTGAAAGTGTCAAAACATGTTTTTCAGCAGAAATAAACATGTTTCTGCAAGTTTGGTCAACCCCATGTAAGTTATGGGGCAGTAACAGTACACTTTTCAAAACGTGTTTTTCAGCCCGAAATAAACGCGTTTTTTCAGACAACTGAATCCCAATGTAGCAGCAAGGCTCAGAAGAGCCCACACACTCAGATCTTAACCCCAGTGTGCTGAAAGTGTCAAAACATGTTTTTCAGCAGAAATAAACATGTTTCTGCAAGTTTGGTCAACCCCATGTAAGTTATGGGGCAGTAACAGTACACTTTTCAAAACGTGTTTTTCAGCCCGAAATAAACGCGTTTTTTCAGACAACTGAATACCCATGTAGCAGCAAGGCTCAGAAGAGCCCACACACTCAGATCTTAACCCCAGTGTGCAGAAAGGGTCAAAACGTGTTTTTCAGCAGAAATAAACATGTTTCTGCAAGTTTGGTCAACCCCATGTAAGTTATGGGGCAGTAACAGTACACTCTGCAAAACGTGTTTTTCAGCCCGAAATAAACGCGTTTTTTCAGACAACTGAATCCCCATGTAGCAGCAAGGCTCAGAAGAGCCCACACACTCAGATCTTAACCCCAGTGTGCTGAAAGTGTCAAAACATGTTTTTCAGCAGAAATAAACATGTTTCTGCAAGTTTGGTCAACCCCATGTAAGTTATGGGGCAGTAACAGTACACTCTGCAAAACGTGTTTTTCAGCCCGAAATAAACGCGTTTTTTCAGACAACTGAATCCCCATGTAGCAGCAAGGCTCAGAAGAGCCCACACACTCAGATCTTAACCCCAGTGTGCTGAAAGTGTCAAAACATGTTTTTCAGCAGAAATAAACATGTTTCTGCAAGTTTGGTCAACCCCATGTAAGTTATGGGGCAGTAACAGTACACTTTTCAAAACGTGTTTTTCAGCCCGAAATAAACGCGTTTTTTCAGACAACTGAATCCCCATGTAGCAACAAGGCTCAGAAGAGCCCACACACTCAGATCTTAACCCCAGTGTGCTGAAAGTGTCAAAACATGTTTTTCAGCAGAAATAAACATGTTTCTGCAAGTTTGGTCAACCCCATGTAAGTTATGGGGCAGTAACAGTACACTTTTCAAAACGTGTTTTTCAGCCCGAAATAAACGCGTTTTTTCAGACAACTGAATCCCAATGTAGCAGCAAGGCTCAGAAGAGCCCACACACTCAGATCTTAACCCCAGTGTGCTGAAAGTGTCAAAACATGTTTTTCAGCAGAAATAAACATGTTTCTGCAAGTTTGGTCAACCCCATGTAAGTTATGGGGCAGTAACAGTACACTTTTCAAAACGTGTTTTTCAGCCCGAAATAAACGCGTTTTTTCAGACAACTGAATACCCATGTAGCAGCAAGGCTCAGAAGAGCCCACACACTCAGATCTTAACCCCAGTGTGCAGAAAGGGTCAAAACGTGTTTTTCAGCAGAAATAAACATGTTTCTGCAAGTTTGGTCAACCCCATGTAAGTTATGGGGCAGTAACAGTACACTCTGCAAAACGTGTTTTTCAGCCCGAAATAAACGCGTTTTTTCAGACAACTGAATCCCCATGTAGCAGCAAGGCTCAGAAGAGCCCACACACTCAGATCTTAACCCCAGTGTGCTGAAAGTGTCAAAACATGTTTTTCAGCAGAAATAAACATGTTTCTGCAAGTTTGGTCAACCCCATGTAAGTTATGGGGCAGTAACAGTACACTCTGCAAAACGTGTTTTTCAGCCCGAAATAAACGCGTTTTTTCAGACAACTGAATCCCCATGTAGCAGCAAGGCTCAGAAGAGCCCACACACTCAGATCTTAACCCCAGTGTGCTGAAAGTGTCAAAACATGTTTTTCAGCAGAAATAAACATGTTTCTGCAAGTTTGGTCAACCCCATGTAAGTTATGGGGCAGTAACAGTACACTTTTCAAAACGTGTTTTTCAGCCCGAAATAAACGCGTTTTTTCAGACAACTGAATCCCCATGTAGCAACAAGGCTCAGAAGAGCCCACACACTCAGATCTTAACCCCAGTGTGCTGAAAGTGTCAAAACATGTTTTTCAGCAGAAATAAACATGTTTCTGCAAGTTTGGTCAACCCCATGTAAGTTATGGGGCAGTAACAGTACACTCTGCAAAACGTGTTTTTCAGCCCGAAATAAACGCGTTTTTTCAGACAACTGAATCCCCATGTAGCAGCAAGGCTCAGAAGAGCCCACACACTCAGATCTTAACCCCAGTGTGCTGAAAGTGTCAAAACATGTTTTTCAGCAGAAATAAACATGTTTCTGCAAGTTAGGTCAACCCCATGTAAGTTATGGGGCAGTAACAGTACACTTTTCAAAACGTGTTTTTCAGCCCGAAATAAACGCGTTTTTTCAGACAACTGAATCCCCATGTAGCAACAAGGCTCAGAAGAGCCCACACACTCAGATCTTAACCCCAGTGTGCTGAAAGTGTCAAAACATGTTTTTCAGCAGAAATAAACATGTTTCTGCAAGTTTGGTCAACCCCATGTAAGTTATGGGGCAGTAACAGTACACTTTTCAAAACGTGTTTTTCAGCCCGAAATAAACGCGTTTTTTCAGACAACTGAATCCCAATGTAGCAGCAAGGCTCAGAAGAGCCCACACACTCAGATCTTAACCCCAGTGTGCTGAAAGTGTCAAAACATGTTTTTCAGCAGAAATAAACATGTTTCTGCAAGTTTGGTCAACCCCATGTAAGTTATGGGGCAGTAACAGTACACTTTTCAAAACGTGTTTTTCAGCCCGAAATAAACGCGTTTTTTCAGACAACTGAATACCCATGTAGCAGCAAGGCTCAGAAGAGCCCACACACTCAGATCTTAACCCCAGTGTGCAGAAAGGGTCAAAACGTGTTTTTCAGCAGAAATAAACATGTTTCTGCAAGTTTGGTCAACCCCATGTAAGTTATGGGGCAGTAACAGTACACTCTGCAAAACGTGTTTTTCAGCCCGAAATAAACGCGTTTTTTCAGACAACTGAATCCCCATGTAGCAGCAAGGCTCAGAAGAGCCCACACACTCAGATCTTAACCCCAGTGTGCTGAAAGTGTCAAAACATGTTTTTCAGCAGAAATAAATATGTTTCTGCAAGTTTGGTCAACCCCATGTAAGTTATGGGGCAGTAACAGTACACTCTGCAAAACGTGTTTTTCAGCCCGAAATAAACGCGTTTTTTCAGACAACTGAATCCCCATGTAGCAGCAAGGCTCAGAAGAGCCCACACACTCAGATCTTAACCCCAGTGTGCTGAAAGTGTCAAAACATGTTTTTCAGCAGAAATAAACATGTTTCTGCAAGTTTGGTCAACCCCATGTAAGTTATGGGGCAGTAACAGTACACTTTTCAAAACGTGTTTTTCAGCCCGAAATAAACGCGTTTTTTCAGACAACTGAATCCCCATGTAGCAACAAGGCTCAGAAGAGCCCACACACTCAGATCTTAACCCCAGTGTGCTGAAAGTGTCAAAACATGTTTTTCAGCAGAAATAAACATGTTTCTGCAAGTTTGGTCAACCCCATGTAAGTTATGGGGCAGTAACAGTACACTTTTCAAAACGTGTTTTTCAGCCCGAAATAAACGCGTTTTTTCAGACAACTGAATCCCAATGTAGCAGCAAGGCTCAGAAGAGCCCACACACTCAGATCTTAACCCCAGTGTGCTGAAAGTGTCAAAACATGTTTTTCAGCAGAAATAAACATGTTTCTGCAAGTTTGGTCAACCCCATGTAAGTTATGGGGCAGTAACAGTACACTTTTCAAAACGTGTTTTTCAGCCCGAAATAAACGCGTTTTTTCAGACAACTGAATACCCATGTAGCAGCAAGGCTCAGAAGAGCCCACACACTCAGATCTTAACCCCAGTGTGCTGAAAGTGTCAAAACATGTTTTTCAGCAGAAATAAACATGTTTCTGCAAGTTTGGTCAACCCCATGTAAGTTATGGGGCAGTAACAGTACACTTTTCAAAACGTGTTTTTCAGCCCGAAATAAACGCGTTTTTTCAGACAACTGAATCCCCATGTAGCAACAAGGCTCAGAAGAGCCCACACACTCAGATCTTAACCCCAGTGTGCTGAAAGTGTCAAAACATGTTTTTCAGCAGAAATAAACATGTTTCTGCAAGTTTGGTCAACCCCATGTAAGTTATGGGGCAGTAACAGTACACTTTTCAAAACGTGTTTTTCAGCCCGAAATAAACGCGTTTTTTCAGACAACTGAATACCCATGTAGCAGCAAGGCTCAGAAGTGCCCACACACTCAGATCTTAACCCCAGTGTGCTGAAAGTGTCAAAACATGTTTTTCAGCAGAAATAAACATGTTTCTGCAAGTTTGGTCAACCCCATGTAAGTTATGGGGCAGTAACAGTACACTCTGCAAAACGTGTTTTTCAGCCCGAAATAAACGCGTTTTTTCAGACAACTGAATCCCCATGTAGCAGCAAGGCTCAGAAGAGCCCACACACTCAGATCTTAACCCCCAGTGTGCAGAAAGGTTCAAAACATGTTTTTCAGCAGAAATAAACATGTTTCTGCAAGTTTGGTCAACCCCATGTAAGTTATGGGGCAGTAACAGTACACTTTTCAAGACGTGTTTTTCAGCCCGAAATAAACGCGTTTTTTCAGACAACTGAATACCCATGTAGCAGCAAGGCTCAGAAGAGCCCACACACTCAGATCTTAACCCCAGTGTGCAGAAAGGTTCAAAACATGTTTTTCAGCAGAAATAAACATGTTTCTGCAAGTTTGGTCAACCCCATGTAAGTTATGGGGCAGTAACAGTACACTTTTCAAGACGTGTTTTTCAGCCCGAAATAAACGCGTTTTTCAGACAACTGAATACCCATGTAGCAGCAAGGCTCAGAAGAGCCCACACACTCAGATCTTAACCCCAGTGTGCAGAAAGGGTCAAAACGTGTTTTTCAGCAGAAATAAACATGTTCTGCAAGTTTGGTCAACCCCATGTAAGTTATGGGGCAGTAACAGTACACTTTTCAAAACGTGTTTTTCAGCCCGAAATAAACGCGTTTTTTCAGACAACTGAATCCCCATGTAGCAACAAGGCTCAGAAGAGCCCACACACTCAGATCTTAACCCCAGTGTGCTGAAAGTGTCAAAACATGTTTTTCAGCAGAAATAAACATGTTTCTGCAAGTTTGGTCAACCCCATGTAAGTTATGGGGCAGTAACAGTACACTCTGCAAAACGTGTTTTTCAGCCCGAAATAAACGCGTTTTTTCAGACAACTGAATCCCCATGTAGCAGCAAGGCTCAGAAGAGCCCACACACTCAGATCTTAACCCCAGTGTGCTGAAAGTGTCAAAACATGTTTTTCAGCAGAAATAAACATGTTTCTGCAAGTTTGGTCAACCCCATGTAAGTTATGGGGCAGTAACAGTACACTTTTCAAAACGTGTTTTTCAGCCCGATATAAACGCATTTTTTCAGACAACTGAATCCCCATGTAGCAACAAGGCTCAGAAAAGCCCACACACTCAGATCTTAACCCCAGTGTGCTGAAAGTGTCAAAACATGTTTTTCAGCAGAAATAAACATGTTTCTGCAAGTTTGGTCAACCCCATGTAAGTTATGGGGCAGTAACAGTACACTTTTCAAAACGTGTTTTTCAGCCCGAAATAAACGCGTTTTTTCAGACAACTGAATCCCCATGTAGCAGCAAGGCTCAGAAGAGCCCACACACTCAGATCTTAACCCCAGTGTGCAGAAAGGTCAAAACGTGTTTTTCAGCAGAAATATACATGTTTCTGCAAGTTTGGTCAACCCCATGTAAGTTATGGGGCAGTAACAGTACACTCTGCAAAACGTGTTTTTCAGCCCGAAATAAACGCGTTTTTTCAGACAACTGAATCCCCATGTAGCAGCAAGGCTCAGAAGAGCCCACACACTCAGATCTTAACCCCAGTGTGCTGAAAGTATCAAAACATGTTTTTCAGCAGAAATAAACATGTTTCTGCAAGTTTGGTCAACCCCATGTAAGTTATGGGGCAGTAACAGTACACTTTTCAAAACGTGTTTTTCAGCCCGAAATAAACGCGTTTTTTCAGACAACTGAATACCCATGTAGCAGCAAGGCTCAGAAGAGCCCACACACTCAGATCTTAACCCCAGTGTGCTGAAAGTGTCAAAATGTGTTTTTCAGCAGAAATAAACATGTTTCTGCAAGTTTGGTCAACCCCATGTAAGTTATGGGGCAGTAACAGTACACTTTTCAAAACGTGTTTTTCAGCCCGAAATAAACGCGTTTTTTCAGACAACTGAATCCCCATGTAGCAACAAGGCTCAGAAGAGCCCACACACTCAGATCTTAACCCCAGTGTGCTGAAAGTGTCAAAACATGTTTTTCAGCAGAAATAAACATGTTTCTGCAAGTTTGGTCAACCCCATGTAAGTTATGGGGCAGTAACAGTACACTTTTCAAAACGTGTTTTTCAGCCCGAAATAAACGCGTTTTTTCAGACAACTGAATACCCATGTAGCAGCAAGGCTCAGAAGAGCCCACACACTCAGATCTTAACCCAAGTGTGCTGAAAGTGTCAAAACATGTTTTTCAGCAGAAATAAACATGTTTCTGCAAGTTTGGTCAACCCCATGTAAGTTATGGGGCAGTAACAGCACACTTTTCAAAACGTGTTTTTCAGCCCGAAATAAACGCGTTTTTTCAGACAACTGAATCCCCATGTAGCATCAAGGCTCAGAAGAGCCCACACACTCAGATCTTAACCCCAGTGTGCAGAAAGGGTCAAAACGTGTTTTTCAGCAGAAATAAACATGTTTCTGCAAGTTTGGTCAACCCCATGTAAGTTATGGGGCAGTAACAGTACACTCTGCAAAACGTGTTTTTCAGCCCGAAATAAACGCGTTTTTTCAGACAACTGAATACCCATGTAGCAGCAAGGCTCAGAAGAGCCCACACACTCAGATCTTAACCCCAGTGTGCTGAAAGTGTCAAAACATGTTTTTCAGCAGAAATAAACATGTTTCTGCAAGTTTGGTCAACCCCATGTAAGTTATGGGGCAGTAACAGTACACTTTTCAAAACGTGTTTTTCAGCCCGAAATAAACGCGTTTTTTCAGACAAGTGAATCCCCATGTAGCAACAAGGCTCAGAAGAGCTCACACACTCAGATCTTAACCCCAGTGTGCTGAAAGTGTCAAAACATGTTTTTCAGCAGAAATAAACATGTTTCTGCAAGTTTGGTCAACCCCATGTAAGTTATGGGGCAGTAACAGTACACTTTTCAAAACGTGTTTTTCAGCCCGAAATAAACGCGTTTTTTCAGACAACTGAATACCCATGTAGCAGCAAGGCTCAGAAGAGCCCACACACTCAGATCTTAACCCCAGTGTGCTGAAAGTGTCAAAACATGTTTTTCAGCAGAAATAAACATGTTTCTGCAAGTTTGGTCAACCCCATGTAAGTTATGGGGCAGTAACAGTACACTTTTCAAAACGTGTTTTTCAGCCCGAAATAAACGCGTTTTTTCAGACAACTGAATCCCCATGTAGCAGCAAGGCTCAGAAGAGCCCACACACTCAGATCTTAACCCCAGTGTGCTGAAAGTGTCAAAACATGTTTTTCAGCAGAAATAAACATGTTTCTGCAAGCTTGGTCAACCCCATGTAAGTTATGGGGCAGTAACAGTACACTTTTCAAAACGTGTTTTTCAGCCCGAAATAAACGCGTTTTTTCAGACAACTGAATCCCCATGTAGCAGCAAGGCTCAGAAGAGCACACACACTCAGATCTTAACCCCAGTGTGCAGAAAGGGTCAAAACGTGTTTTTCAGCAGAAATAAACATGTTTCTGCAAGTTTGGTCAACCCCATGTAAGTTATGGGGCAGTAACAGTACACTTTTCAAAACGTGTTTTTCAGCCCGAAATAAACGCGTTTTTTCAGACAACTATATCCCCATGTAGCAGCAAGGCTCAGAAGAGCCCACACACTCAGATCTTAACCCCAGTGTGCAGAAAGGGTCAAAACGTGTTTTTCAGCAGAAATAAACATGTTTCTGCAAGTTTGGTCAACCCCATGTAAGTTATGGGGCAGTAACAGTACACTCTGCAAAACGTGTTTTTCAGCCCGAAATAAACACGTTTTTTCAGACAACTGAATCCCCATGTAGCAGCAAGGCTCAGAAGAGCCCACACACTCAGATCTTAACCCCAGTGTGCTGAAAGTGTCAAAACATGTTTTTCAGCAGAAATAAACATGTTTCTGCAAGTTTGGTCAACCCAATGTAAATTATGGGGCAGTAACAGTACACTTTTCAAAACGTGTTTTTCAGCCCGAAATAAACGCGTTTTTTCAGACAACTGAATACCCATGTAGCAGCAAGGCTCAGAAGAGCCCACACACTCAGATCTTAACCCCAGTGTGCTGAAAGTGTCAAAACATGTTTTTCAGCAGAAATAAACATGTTTCTGCAAGTTTGGTCAACCCCATGTAAGTTATGGGGCAGTAACAGTACACTTTTCAAAACGTGTTTTTCAGCCCGAAATAAACGCGTTTTTTCAGACAACTGAATCCCCATGTAGCAGCAAGGCTCAGAAGAGCCCACACACTCAGATCTTAACCCCAGTGTGCAGAAAGGGTCAAAACGTGTTTTTCAGCAGAAATAAACATGTTTCTGCAAGTTTGGTCAACCCCATGTAAGTTATAGGGCAGTAACAGTACACTCTGCAAAACGTGTTTTTCAGCCCGAAATAAACGCGTTTTTTCAGACAACTGAATCCCCATGTAGCAGCAAGGCTCAGAAGAGCCCACACACTCAGATCTTAACCCCAGTGTGCTGAAAGTGTCAAAACATGTTTTTCAGCAGAAATAAACATGTTTCTGCAAGTTTGGTCAACCCCATGTAAGTTATGGGGCAGTAACAGTACACTTTTCAAAACCTGTTTTTCAGCCCGAAATAAACGCGTTTTTTCAGACAACTGAATACCCATGTAGTAGCAAGGCTCAGAAGAGCCCACACACTCAGATCTTAACCCCAGTGTGCTGAAAGTGTCAAAACGTGTTTTTCAGCAGAAATAAACATGTTTCTGCAAGTTTGGTCAACCCCATGTAAGTTATGGGGCAGTAACAGTACACTTTTCAAAACGTGTTTTTCAGCCCGAAATAAACACGTTTTTTCAGACAACTGAATCCCCATGTAGCAACAAGGCTCAGAAGAGCCCACACACTCAGATCTTAACCCCAGTGTGCTGAAAGTGTCAAAACATGTTTTTCAGCAGAAATAAACATGTTTCTGCAAGTTTGGTCAACCCCATGTAAGTTATGGGGCAGTAACAGTACACTTTTCAAAACGTGTTTTTCAGCCCGAAATAAACGCGTTTTTTCAGACAACTGAATACCCATGTAGCAGCAAGGCTCAGAAGAGCCCACACACTCAGATCTTAACCCCAGTGTGCTGAAAGTGTCAAAACATGTTTTTCAGCAGAAATAAACATATTTCTGCAAGTTTGGTCAACACCATGTAAGTTATGGGTCAGTAACAGTACACTTTTCAAAACGTGTTTTTCAGCCCGATATAAACGCGTTTTTTCAGACAACTGAATCCCCATGTAGCAACAAGGCTCAGAAGAGCCCACACACTCAGATCTTAACCCCAGTGTGCTGAAAGTGTCAAAACATGTTTTTCAGCAGAAATAAACATGTTTCTGCAAGTTTGGTCAACCCCATGTAAGTTATGGGGCAGTAACAGTACACTTTTCAAAACGTGTTTTTCAGCCCGAAATAAACGCGTTTTTTCAGACAACTGAATCCCCATGTAGCAGCAAGGCTCAGAAGAGCCCACACACTCAGATCTTAACCCCAGTGTGCTGAAAGTATCAAAACATGTTTTTCAGCAGAAATAAACATGTTTCTGCAAGTTTGGTCAACCCCATGTAAGTTATGGGGCAGTAACAGTACACTTTTCAAAACGTGTTTTTCAGCCCGAAATAAACGCGTTTTTTCAGACAACTGAATACCCATGTAGCAGCAAGGCTCAGAAGAGCCCACACACTCAGATCTTAACCCCAGTGTGCTGAAAGTGTCAAAACATGTTTTTCAGCAGAAATAAACATGTTTCTGCAAGTTTGGTCAACCCCATGTAAGTTATGGGGCAGTAACAGTACACTTTTCAAAACGTGTTTTTCAGCCCGAAATAAACGCGTTTTTTCAGACAACTGAATCCCCATGTAGCAGCAAGGCTCAGAAGAGCCCACACACTCAGATCTTAACCCCAGTGTGCAGAAAGGGTCAAAACGTGTTTTTCAGCAGAAATAAACATGTTTCTGCAAGTTTGGTCAACCCCATGTAAGTTATGGGGCAGTAACAGTACACTCTGCAAAACGTGTTTTTCAGCCCGAAATAAACGCGTTTTTTCAGACAACTGAATCCCCATGTAGCAGCAAGGCTCAGAAGAGCCCACACACTCAGATCTTAACCCCAGTGTGCTGAAAGTGTCAAAACATGTTTTTCAGCAGAAATAAACATGTTTCTGCAAGTTTGGTCAACCCCATGTAAGTTATGGGGCAGTAACAGTACACTCTGCAAAACGTGTTTTTCAGCCCGAAATAAACGCGTTTTTTCAGACAACTGAATCCCCATGTAGCAGCAAGGCTCAGAAGAGCCCACACACTCAGATCTTAACCCCAGTGTGCTGAAAGTGTCAAAACATGTTTTTCAGCAGAAATAAACATGTTTCTGCAAGTTTGGTCAACCCCATGTAAGTTATGGGGCAGTAACAGTACACTTTTCAAAACGTGTTTTTCAGCCCGAAATAAACGCGTTTTTTCAGACAACTGAATCCCCATGTAGCAACAAGGCTCAGAAGAGCCCACACACTCAGATCTTAACCCCAGTGTGCTGAAAGTGTCAAAACATGTTTTTCAGCAGAAATAAACATGTTTCTGCAAGTTTGGTCAACCCTATGTAAGTTATGGGGCAGTAACAGTACACTTTTCAAAACGTGTTTTTCAGCCCGAAATAAACGCGTTTTTTCAGACAACTGAATCCCAATGTAGCAGCAAGGCTCAGAAGAGCCCACACACTCAGATCTTAACCCCAGTGTGCTGAAAGTGTCAAAACATGTTTTTCAGCAGAAATAAACATGTTTCTGCAAGTTTGGTCAACCCCATGTAAGTTATGGGGCAGTAACAGTACACTTTTCAAAACGTGTTTTTCAGCCCGAAATAAACGCGTTTTTTCAGACAACTGAATACCCATGTAGCAGCAAGGCTCAGAAGAGCCCACACACTCAGATCTTAACCCCAGTGTGCTGAAAGTGTCAAAACATGTTTTTCAGCAGAAATAAACATGTTTCTGCAAGTTTGGTCAACCCCATGTAAGTTATGGGGCAGTAACAGTACACTTTTCAAAACGTGTTTTTCAGCCCGAAATAAACGCGTTTTTTCAGACAACTGAATCCCCATGTAGCAACAAGGCTCAGAAGAGCCCACACACTCAGATCTTAACCCCAGTGTGCTGAAAGTGTCAAAACATGTTTTTCAGCAGAAATAAACATGTTTCTGCAAGTTTGGTCAACCCCATGTAAGTTATGGGGCAGTAACAGTACACTTTTTAAAACGTGTTTTTCAGCCCGAAATAAACGCGTTTTTTCAGACAACTGAATACCCATGTAGCAGCAAGGCTCAGAAGTGCCCACACACTCAGATCTTAACCCCAGTGTGCTGAAAGTGTCAAAACATGTTTTTCAGCAGAAATAAACATGTTTCTGCAAGTTTGGTCAACCCCATGTAAGTTATGGGGCAGTAACAGTACACTCTGCTAAACGTGTTTTTCAGCCCGAAATAAACGCGTTTTTTCAGACAACTGAATCCCCATGTAGCAGCAAGGCTCAGAAGAGCCCACACACTCAGATCTTAACCCCAGTGTGCAGAAAGGTTCAAAACATGTTTTTCAGCAGAAATAAACATGTTTCTGCAAGTTTGGTCAACCCCATGTAAGTTATGGGGCAGTAACAGTACACTTTTCAAGACGTGTTTTTCAGCCCGAAATAAACGCGTTTTTTCAGACAACTGAATACCCATGTAGCAGCAAGGCTCAGAAGAGCCCACACACTCAGATCTTAACCCCAGTGTGCAGAAAGGTTCAAAACATGTTTTTCAGCAGAAATAAACATGTTTCTGCAAGTTTGGTCAACCCCATGTAAGTTATGGGGCAGTAACAGTACACTTTTCAAGACGTGTTTTTCAGCCCGAAATAAACGCGTTTTTTCAGACAACTGAATACCCATGTAGCAGCAAGGCTCAGAAGAGCCCACACACTCAGATCTTAACCCCAGTGTGCAGAAAGGGTCAAAACGTGTTTTTCAGCAGAAATAAACATGTTTCTGCAAGTTTGGTCAACCCCATGTAAGTTATGGGGCAGTAACAGTACACTTTTCAAAACGTGTTTTTCAGCCCGAAATAAACGCGTTTTTTCAGACAACTGAATCCCCATGTAGCAGCAAGGCTCAGAAGAGCCCACACACTCAGATCTTAACCCCAGTGTGCAGAAAGGTTCAAAACATGTTTTTCAGCAGAAATAAACATGTTTCTGCAAGTTTGGTCAACCCCATGTAAGTTATGGTGCAGTAACAGTACACTTTTCAAGACGTGTTTTTCAGCCCGAAATAAACGCGTTTTTTCAGACAACTGAATACCCATGTAGCAGCAAGGCTCAGAAGAGCCCACACACTCAGATCTTAACCCCAGTGTGCAGAAAGGGTCAAAACGTGTTTTTCAGCAGAAATAAACATGTTTCTGCAAGTTTGGTCAACCCCATGTAAGTTATGGGGCAGTAACAGTACACTCTGCAAAACGTGTTTTTCAGCCCGAAATAAACGCGTTTTTTCAGACAACTGAATCCCCATGTAGCAGCAAGGCTCAGAAGAGCCCACACACTCAGATCTTAACCCCAGTGTGCTGAAAGTGTCAAAACATGTTTTTCAGCAGAAATAAACATGTTTCTGCAAGTTTGGTCAACCCCATGTAAGTTATGGGGCAGTAACAGTACACTTTTCAAAACGTGTTTTTCAGCCCGAAATAAACGCGTTTTTTCAGACAACTGAATCCCCATGTAGCAACAAGGCTCAGAAGAGCCCACACACTCAGATCTTAACCCCAGTGTGCTGAAAGTGTCAAAACATGTTTTTCAGCAGAAATAAACATGTTTCTGCAAGTTTGGTCAACCCCATGTAAGTTATGGGGCAGTAACAGTACACTTTTCAAGACGTGTTTTTCAGCCCGAAATAAACGCGTTTTTTCAGACAACTGAATACCCATGTAGCAGCAAGGCTCAGAAGAGCCCACACACTCAGATCTTAACCCCAGTGTGCTGAAAGTGTCAAAACATGTTTTTCAGCAGAAATAAACATGTTTCTGCAAGTTTGGTCAACCCCATGTAAGTTATGGGGCAGTAACAGTACACTTTTCAAAACGTGTTTTTCAGCCCGAAATAAACGCGTTTTTTCAGACAACTGAATCCCCATGTAGCAACAAGGCTCAGAAGAGCCCACACACTCAGATCTTAACCCCAGTGTGCTGAAAGTGTCAAAACATGTTTTTCAGCAGAAATAAACATGTTTCTGCAAGTTTGGTCAACCCCATGTAAGTTATGGGGCAGTAACAGTACACTTTTCAAAACGTGTTTTTCAGCCCGAAATAAACGCGTTTTTTCAGACAACTGAATCCCCATGTAGCAGCAAGGCTCAGAAGTGCCCACACACTCAGATCTTAACCCCAGTGTGCTGAAAGTGTCAAAACATGTTTTTCAGCAGAAATAAACATGTTTCTGCAAGTTTGGTCAACCCCATGTAAGTTATGGGGCAGTAACAGTACACTTTTCAAAACGTGTTTTTCAGCCCGAAATAAACGCGTTTTTTCAGACAACTGAATCCCCATGTAGCAGCAAGGCTCAGAAGAGCCCACACACTCAGATCTTAACCCCAGTGTGCTGAAAGTGTCAAAACATGTTTTTCAGCAGAAATAAACATGTTTCTGCAAGTTTGGTCAACCCATGTAAGTTATGGGGCAGTAACAGTACACTCTGCAAAACGTGTTTTTCAGCCCGAAATAAACGCGTTTTTTCAGACAACTGAATCCCCATGTAGCAGCAAGGCTCAGAAGAGCCCACACACTCAGATCTTAACCCCAGTGTGCAGAAAGGTTCATAACATGTTTTTCAGCAGAAATAAACATGTTTCTGCAAGTTTGGTCAACCCCATGTAAGTTATGGGGCAGTAACAGTACACTTTTCAAGACGTGTTTTTCAGCCCGAAATAAACGCGTTTTTTCAGACAACTGAATACCCATGTAGCAGCAAGGCTCAGAAGAGCCCCACACACTCAGATCTTAACCCCAGTGTGCAGAAAGGGTCAAAACGTGTTTTTCAGCAGAAATAAACATGTTTCTGCAAGTTTGGTCAACCCCATGTAAGTTATGGGGCAGTAACAGTACACTTTTCAAAACGTGTTTTTCAGCCCGAAATAAACGCGTTTTTTCAGACAACTGAATACCCATGTAGCAGCAAGGCTCAGAAGAGCCCACACACTCAGATCTTAACCCCAGTGTGCTGAAAGTGTCAAAACGTGTTTTTCAGCAGAAATAAACATGTTTCTGCAAGTTTGGTCAACCCCATGTAAGTTATGGGGCAGTAACAGTACACTTTTCAAAACGTGTTTTTCAGCCCGAAATAAACGCGTTTTTTCAGACAACTGAATCCCCATGTAGCAACAAGGCTCAGAAGAGCCCACACACTCAGATCTTAACCCCAGTGTGCTGAAAGTGTCAAAACATGTTTTTCAGCAGAAATAAACATGTTTCTGCAAGTTTGGTCAACCCCATGTAAGTTATGGGGCAGTAACAGTACACTTTTCAAAACTGTTTTTCAGCCCGAAATAAACGCGTTTTTTCAGACAACTGAATCCCCATGTAGCAGCAAGGCTCAGAAGTGCCCACACACTCAGATCTTAACCCCAGTGTGCTGAAAGTGTCAAAACATGTTTTTCAGCAGAAATAAACATGTTTCTGCAAGTTTGGTCAACCCCATGTAAGTTATGGGGCAGTAACAGTACACTTTTCAAAACGTGTTTTTCAGCCCGAAATAAACGCGTTTTTTCAGACAACTGAATCCCCATGTAGCAGCAAGGCTCAGAAGAGCCCACACACTCAGATCTTAACCCCAGTGTGCAGAAAGGTTCATAACATGTTTTTCAGCAGAAATAAACATGTTTCTGCAAGTTTGGTCAACCCCATGTAAGTTATGGGGCAGTAACAGTACACTTTTCAAGACGTGTTTTTCAGCCCGAAATAAACGCGTTTTTTCAGACAACTGAATACCCATGTAGCAGCAAGGCTCAGAAGAGCCCACACACTCAGATCTTAACCCCAGTGTGCAGAAAGGGTCAAAACGTGTTTTTCAGCAGAAATAAACATGTTTCTGCAAGTTTGGTCAACCCCATGTAAGTTATGGGGCAGTAACAGTACACTTTTCAAAACGTGTTTTTCAGCCCGAAATAAACGCGTTTTTTTCAGACAACTGAATACCCATGTAGCAGCAAGGCTCAGAAGAGCCCACACACTCAGATCTTAACCCCAGTGTGCTGAAAGTGTCAAAACGTGTTTTTCAGCAGAAATAAACATGTTTCTGCAAGTTTGGTCAACCCCATGTAAGTTATGGGGCAGTAACAGTACACTTTTCAAAACGTGTTTTTCAGCCCGAAATAAACGCGTTTTTTCAGACAACTGAATCCCCCATGTAGCAACAAGGCTCAGAAGAGCCCACACACTCAGATCTTAACCCCAGTGTGCTGAAAGTGTCAAAACATGTTTTTCAGCAGAAATAAACATGTTTCTGCAAGTTTGGTCAACCCCATGTAAGTTATGGGGCAGTAACAGTACACTTTTCAAAACGTGTTTTTCAGCCCGAAATAAACGCGTTTTTTCAGACAACTGAATCCCCATGTAGCAGCAAGGCTCAGAAGTGCCCACACACTCAGATCTTAACCCCAGTGTGCTGAAAGTGTCAAAACATGTTTTTCAGCAGAAATAAACATGTTTCTGCAAGTTTGGTCAACCCCATGTAAGTTATGGGGCAGTAACAGTACACTTTTCAAAACGTGTTTTTCAGCCCGAAATAAACACGTTTTTTCAGACAACTGAATCCCCATGTAGCAGAAAGGCTCAGAAGAGCCCACACACTCAGATCTTAACCCCAGTGTGCTGAAAGTGTCAAAACATGTTTTTCAGCAGAAATAAACATGTTTCTGCAAGTTTGGTCAACCCCATGTAAGTTATGGGGCAGTAACAGTACACTCTGCAAAACGTGTTTTTCAGCCCGAAATAAACGAAATAACGGGGTTTTTCAGACAACTGAATCCCCATGTAGCAGCAAGGCTCAGAAGAGCCCACACACTCAGATCTTAACCCCAGTGTGCTGAAAGTGTCAAAACATGTTTTTCAGCAGAAATAAACATGTTTCTGCAAGTTTGGTCAACCCCATGTAAGTTATGGGGCAGTAACAGTACACTCTGCAAAACGTGTTTTTCAGCCCGAAATAAACGCGTTTTTTCAGACAACTGAATCCCCATGTAGCAGCAAGGCTCAGAAGAGCCCACACACTCAGATCTTAACCCCAGTGTGCAGAAAGGTTCAAAACATGTTTTTCAGCAGAAATAAACATGTTTCTGCAAGTTTGGTCAACCCCATGTAAGTTATGGGGCAGTAACAGTACACTTTTCAAAACGTGTTTTTCAGCCCGAAATAAACGCGTTTTTTCAGACAACTGAATCCCCATGTAGCAGAAAGGCTCAGAAGAGCCCACACACTCAGATCTTAACCCCAGTGTGCTGAAAGTGTCAAAACATGTTTTTCAGCAGAAATAAACATGTTTCTGCAAGTTTGGTCAACCCCATGTAAGTTATGGGGCAGTAACAGTACACTCTGCAAAACGTGTTTTTCAGCCCGAAATAAACGCGTTTTTTCAGACAACTGAATCCCCATGTAGCAGCAAGGCTCAGAAGAGCCCACACACTCAGATCTTAACCCCAGTGTGCAGAAAGGTTCATAACATGTTTTTCAGCAGAAATAAACATGTTTCTGCAAGTTTGGTCAACCCCATGTAAGTTATGGGGCAGTAACAGTACACTTTTCAAGACGTGTTTTTCAGCCCGAAATAAACACGTTTTTTCAGACAACTGAATACCCATGTAGCAGCAAGGCTCAGAAGAGCCCACACACTCAGATCTTAACCCCAGTGTGCAGAAAGGGTCAAAACGTGTTTTTCAGCAGAAATAAACGTTTCTGCAAGTTTGGTCAACCCCATGTAAGTTATGGGGCAGTAACAGTACACTTTTCAAAACGTGTTTTTCAGCCCGAAATAAACGCGTTTTTTCAGACAACTGAATACCCATGTAGCAGCAAGGCTCAGAAGAGCCCACACACTCAGATCTTAACCCCAGTGTGCTGAAAGTGTCAAAACGTGTTTTTCAGCAGAAATAAACATGTTTCTGCAAGTTTGGTCAACCCCATGTAAGTTATGGGGCAGTAACAGTACACTTTTCAAAACGTGTTTTTCAGCCCGAAATAAACGCGTTTTTTCAGACAACTGAATCCCCATGTAGCAACAAGGCTCAGAAGAGCCCACACACTCAGATCTTAACCCCAGTGTGCTGAAAGTGTCAAAACATGTTTTTCAGCAGAAATAAACATGTTTCTGCAAGTTTGGTCAACCCCATGTAAGTTATGGGGCAGTAACAGTACACTTTTCAAAACGTGTTTTTCAGCCCGAAATAAACGCGTTTTTTCAGACAACTGAATCCCCATGTAGCAGCAAGGCTCAGAAGTGCCCACACACTCAGATCTTAACCCCAGTGTGCTGAAAGTGTCAAAACATGTTTTTCAGCAGAAATAAACATGTTTCTGCAAGTTTGGTCAACCCCATGTAAGTTATGGGGCAGTAACAGTACACTTTTCAAAACGTGTTTTTCAGCCCGAAATAAACGCGTTTTTTCAGACAACTGAATCCCCATGTAGCAGAAAGGCTCAGAAGAGCCCACACACTCAGATCTTAACCCCAGTGTGCTGAAAGTGTCAAAACATGTTTTTCAGCAGAAATAAACATGTTTCTGCAAGTTTGGTCAACCCCATGTAAGTTATGGGGCAGTAACAGTACACTCTGCAAAACGTGTTTTTCAGCCCGAAATAAACGCGTTTTTTCAGACAACTGAATCCCCATGTAGCAGCAAGGCTCAGAAGAGCCCACACACTCAGATCTTAACCCCAGTGTGCTGAAAGTGTCAAAACATGTTTTTCAGCAGAAATAAACATGTTTCTGCAAGTTTGGTCAACCCCATGTAAGTTATGGGGCAGTAACAGTACACTCTGCAAAACGTGTTTTTCAGCCCGAAATAAACGCGTTTTTTCAGACAACTGAATCCCCATGTAGCAGCAAGGCTCAGAAGAGCCCACACACTCAGATCTTAACCCCAGTGTGCAGAAAGGTTCAAAACATGTTTTTCAGCAGAAATAAACATGTTTCTGCAAGTTTGGTCAACCCCATGTAAGTTATGGGGCAGTAACAGTACACTTTTCAAAACGTGTTTTTCAGCCCGAAATAAACGCGTTTTTTCAGACAACTGAATCCCCATGTAGCAGCAAGGCTCAGAAGAGCCTACACACTCAGATCTTAACCCCAGTGTGCAGAAAGGTTCAAAACATGTTTTTCAGCAGAAATAAACATGTTTCTGCAAGTTTGGTCAACCCCATGTAAGTTATGGGGCAGTAACAGTACACTTTTCAAAACGTGTTTTTCAGCCCGAAATAAACGCGTTTTTTCAGACAACTGAATCCCCATGTAGCAGCAAGGCTCAGAAGAGCCCACACACTCAGATATTAACCCCAGTGTGCTGAAAGTGTCAAAACATGTTTTTCAGCAGAAATAAACATGTTTCTGCAAGTTTGGTCAACCCCATGTAAGTTATGGGGCAGTAACAGTACACTTTTCAAGACGTGTTTTTCAGCCCGAAATAAACGCGTTTTTTCAGACAACTGAATACCCATGTAGCAGCAAGGCTCAGAAGAGCCCACACACTCAGATCTTAACCCCAGTGTGCAGAAAGGGTCAAAACGTGTTTTTCAGCAGAAATAAACATGTTTCTGCAAGTTTGGTCAACCCCATGTAAGTTATGGGGCAGTAACAGTACACTTTTCAAAACGTGTTTTTCAGCCCGAAATAAACGCGTTTTTTCAGACAACTGAATACCCATGTAGCAGCAAGGCTCAGAAGAGCCCACACACTCAGATCTTAACCCCAGTGTGCTGAAAGTGTCAAAACGTGTTTTTCAGCAGAAATAAACATGTTTCTGCAAGTTTGGTCAACCCCATGTAAGTTATGGGGCAGTAACAGTACACTTTTCAAAACGTGTTTTTCAGCCCGAAATAAACGCGTTTTTTCAGACAACTGAATCCCCATGTAGCAACAAGGCTCAGAAGAGCCCACACACTCAGATCTTAACCCCAGTGTGCTGAAAGTGTCAAAACATGTTTTTCAGCAGAAATAAACATGTTTCTGCAAGTTTGGTCAACCCCATGTAAGTTATGGGCAGTAACAGTACACTTTTCAAAACGTGTTTTTCAGCCCGAAATAAACGCGTTTTTTCAGACAACTGAATCCCCATGTAGCAGCAAGGCTCAGAAGTGCCCACACACTCAGATCTTAACCCCAGTGTGCTGAAAGTGTCAAAACATGTTTTTCAGCAGAAATAAACATGTTTCTGCAAGTTTGGTCAACCCCATGTAAGTTATGGGGCAGTAACAGTACACTTTTCAAAACGTGTTTTTCAGCCCGAAATAAACGCGTTTTTCAGACAACTGAATCCCCATGTAGCAACAAGGCTCAGAAGAGCCCACACACTCAGATCTTAACCCCAGTGTGCTGAAAGTGTCAAAACATGTTTTTCAGCAGAAATAAACATGTTTCTGCAAGTTTGGTCAACCCCATGTAAGTTATGGGGCAGTAACAGTACACTTTTCAAAACGTGTTTTTCAGCCCGAAATAAACGCGTTTTTTCAGACAACTGAATCCCCATGTAGCAGCAAGGCTCAGAAGTGCCCACACACTCAGATCTTAACCCCAGTGTGCTGAAAGTGTCAAAACATGTTTTTCAGCAGAAATAAACATGTTTCTGCAAGTTTGGTCAACCCCATGTAAGTTATGGGGCAGTAACAGTACACTTTTCAAAACGTGTTTTTCAGCCCGAAATAAACGCGTTTTTTCAGACAACTGAATCCCCATGTAGCAGAAAGGCTCAGAAGAGCCCACACACTCAGATCTTAACCCCAGTGTGCTGAAAGTGTCAAAACATGTTTTTCAGCAGAAATAAACATGTTTCTGCAAGTTTGGTCAACCCCATGTAAGTTATGGGGCAGTAACAGTACACTTTTCAAAACGTGTTTTTCAGCCCGAAATAAACGCGTTTTTTCAGACAACTGAATCCCCATGTAGCAACAAGGCTCAGAAGAGCCCACACACTCAGATCTTAACCCCAGTGTGCTGAAAGTGTCAAAACATGTTTTTCAGCAGAAATAAACATGTTTCTGCAAGTTTGGTCAACCCCATGTAAGTTATGGGGCAGTAACAGTACACTTTTCAAAACGTGTTTTTCAGCCCGAAATAAACGCGTTTTTTCAGACAACTGAATCCCCATGTAGCAGCAAGGCTCAGAAGTGCCCACACACTCAGATCTTAACCCCAGTGTGCTGAAAGTGTCAAAACATGTTTTCAGCAGAAATAAACATGTTTCTGCAAGTTTGGTCAACCCCATGTAAGTTATGGGGCAGTAACAGTACACTTTTCAAAACGTGTTTTTCAGCCCGAAATAAACGCGTTTTTTCAGACAACTGAATCCCCATGTAGCAACAAGGCTCAGAAGAGCCCACACACTCAGATCTTAACCCCAGTGTGCTGAAAGTGTCAAAACATGTTTTCAGCAGAAATAAACATGTTTCTGCAAGTTTGGTCAACCCCATGTAAGTTATGGGGCAGTAACAGTACACTTTTCAAAACGTGTTTTTCAGCCCGAAATAAACGCGTTTTTTCAGACAACTGAATCCCCATGTAGCAGCAAGGCTCAGAAGTGCCCACACACTCAGATCTTAACCCCAGTGTGCTGAAAGTGTCAAAACATGTTTTTCAGCAGAAATAAACATGTTTCTGCAAGTTTGGTCAACCCCATGTAAGTTATGGGGCAGTAACATTACACTTTTCAAAACGTGTTTTTCAGCCCGAAATAAACGCGTTTTTTCAGACAACTGAATCCCCATGTAGCAGAAAGGCTCAGAAGAGCCCACACACTCAGATCTTAACCCCAGTGTGCTGAAAGTGTCAAAACATGTTTTTCAGCAGAAATAAACATGTTTCTGCAAGTTTGGTCAACCCCATGTAAGTTATGGGGCAGTAACAGTACACTCTGCAAAACGTGTTTTTCAGCCCGAAATAAACGCGTTTTTTCAGACAACTGAATCCCCATGTAGCAGCAAGGCTCAGAAGAGCCCACACACTCAGATCTTAACCCCAGTGTGCTGAAAGTGTCAAAACATGTTTTTCAGCAGAAATAAACATGTTTCTGCAAGTTTGGTCAACCCCATGTAAGTTATGGGGCAGTAACAGTACACTCTGCAAAACGTGTTTTTCAGCCCGAAATAAACGCGTTTTTTCAGACAACTGAATCCCCATGTAGCAGCAAGGCTCAGAAGAGCCCACACACTCAGATCTTAACCCCAGTGTGCAGAAAGGTTCAAAACATGTTTTTCAGCAGAAATAAACATGTTTCTGCAAGTTTGGTCAACCCCATGTAAGTTATGGGGCAGTAACAGTACACTTTTCAAAACGTGTTTTTCAGCCCGAAATAAACGCGTTTTTTCAGACAACTGAATCCCCATGTAGCAGAAAGGCTCAGAAGAGCCCACACACTCAGATCTTAACCCCAGTGTGCTGAAAGTGTCAAAACATGTTTTTCAGCAGAAATAAACATGTTTCTGCAAGTTTGGTCAACCCCATGTAAGTTATGGGGCAGTAACAGTACACTCTGCAAAACGTGTTTTTTCAGCCCGAAATAAACCGCGTTTTTTCAGACAAGCTGAATCCCCATGTAGCAGCAAGGCCTCAGAAGAGCCTACACACTCAGATCTTAACCCCAGTGTGCAGAAAGGTTCAAAACATGTTTTTCAGCAGAAATAAACATGTTTCTGCAAGTTTGGTCAACCCCATGTAAGTTATGGGGCAGTAACAGTACACTTTTCAAAACGTGTTTTTCAGCCCGAAATAAACGCGTTTTTTCAGACAACTGAATCCCCATGTAGCAGCAAGGCTCAGAAGAGCCCACACACTCAGATATTAACCCCAGTGTGCTGAAAGTGTCAAAACATGTTTTTCAGCAGAAATAAACATGTTTCTGCAAGTTTGGTCAACCCCATGTAAGTTATGGGGCAGTAACAGTACACTTTTCAAGACGTGTTTTTCAGCCCGAAATAAACGCGTTTTTTCAGACAACTGAATACCCATGTAGCAGCAAGGCTCAGAAGAGCCCACACACTCAGATCTTAACCCCAGTGTGCAGAAAGGGTCAAAACGTGTTTTTCAGCAGAAATAAACATGTTTCTGCAAGTTTGGTCAACCCCATGTAAGTTATGGGGCAGTAACAGTACACTTTTCAAAACGTGTTTTTCAGCCCGAAATAAACGCGTTTTTTCAGACAACTGAATACCCATGTAGCAGCAAGGCTCAGAAGAGCCCACACACTCAGATCTTAACCCCAGTGTGCTGAAAGTGTCAAAACGTGTTTTTCAGCAGAAATAAACATGTTTCTGCAAGTTTGGTCAACCCCATGTAAGTTATGGGGCAGTAACAGTACACTTTTCAAAACGTGTTTTTCAGCCCGAAATAAACGCGTTTTTTCAGACAACTGAATCCCCATGTAGCAACAAGGCTCAGAAGAGCCCACACACTCAGATCTTAACCCCAGTGTGCTGAAAGTGTCAAAACATGTTTTTCAGCAGAAATAAACATGTTTCTGCAAGTTTGGTCAACCCCATGTAAGTTATGGGGCAGTAACAGTACACTTTTCAAAACGTGTTTTTCAGCCCGAAATAAACGCGTTTTTTCAGACAACTGAATCCCCATGTAGCAGCAAGGCTCAGAAGTGCCCACACACTCAGATCTTAACCCCAGTGTGCTGAAAGTGTCAAAACATGTTTTTCAGCAGAAATAAACATGTTTCTGCAAGTTTGGTCAACCCCATGTAAGTTATGGGGCAGTAACAGTACACTCTGCAAAACGTGTTTTTCAGCCCGAAATAAACGCGTTTTTTCAGACAACTGAATCCCCATGTAGCAGCAAGGCTCAGAAGAGCCCACACACTCAGATCTTAACCCCAGTGTGCTGAAAGTGTCAAAACATGTTTTTCAGCAGAAATAAACATGTTTCTGCAAGTTTGGTCAACCCCATGTAAGTTATGGGGCAGTAACAGTACACTCTGCAAAACGTGTTTTTCAGCCCGAAATAAACGCGTTTTTTCAGACAACTGAATCCCCATGTAGCAGCAAGGCTCAGAAGAGCCCACACACTCAGATCTTAACCCCAGTGTGCAGAAAGGTTCAAAACATGTTTTTCAGCAGAAATAAACATGTTTCTGCAAGTTTGGTCAACCCCATGTAAGTTATGGGGCAGTAACAGTACACTTTTCAAAACGTGTTTTTCAGCCCGAAATAAACGCGTTTTTTCAGACAACTGAATCCCCATGTAGCAGAAAGGCTCAGAAGAGCCCACACACTCAGATCTTAACCCCAGTGTGCTGAAAGTGTCAAAACATGTTTTTCAGCAGAAATAAACATGTTTCTGCAAGTTTGGTCAACCCCATGTAAGTTATGGGGCAGTAACAGTACACTCTGCAAAACGTGTTTTTCAGCCCGAAATAAACGCGTTTTTTCAGACAACTGAATCCCCATGTAGCAGCAAGGCTCAGAAGAGCCTACACACTCAGATCTTAACCCCAGTGTGCAGAAAGGTTCAAAACATGTTTTTCAGCAGAAATAAACATGTTTCTGCAAGTTTGGTCAACCCCATGTAAGTTATGGGGCAGTAACAGTACACTTTTCAAAACGTGTTTTTCAGCCCGAAATAAACGCGTTTTTTCAGACAACTGAATCCCCATGTAGCAGCAAGGCTCAGAAGAGCCCACACACTCAGATATTAACCCCAGTGTGCTGAAAGTGTCAAAACATGTTTTTCAGCAGAAATAAACATGTTTCTGCAAGTTTGGTCAACCCCATGTAAGTTATGGGGCAGTAACAGTACACTTTTCAAGACGTGTTTTTCAGCCCGAAATAAACGCGTTTTTCAGACAACTGAATACCCATGTAGCAGCAAGGCTCAGAAGAGCCCACACACTCAGATCTTAACCCCAGTGTGCAGAAAGGGTCAAAACGTGTTTTTCAGCAGAAATAAACATGTTTCTGCAAGTTTGGTCAACCCCATGTAAGTTATGGGGCAGTAACAGTACACTTTTCAAAACGTGTTTTTCAGCCCGAAATAAACGCGTTTTTTCAGACAACTGAATACCCATGTAGCAGCAAGGCTCAGAAGAGCCCACACACTCAGATCTTAACCCCAGTGTGCTGAAAGTGTCAAAACGTGTTTTTCAGCAGAAATAAACATGTTTCTGCAAGTTTGGTCAACCCCATGTAAGTTATGGGGCAGTAACAGTACACTTTTCAAAACGTGTTTTTCAGCCCGAAATAAACGCGTTTTTTCAGACAACTGAATCCCCATGTAGCAACAAGGCTCAGAAGAGCCCACACACTCAGATCTTAACCCCAGTGTGCTGAAAGTGTCAAAACATGTTTTTCAGCAGAAATAAACATGTTTCTGCAAGTTTGGTCAACCCCATGTAAGTTATGGGGCAGTAACAGTACACTTTTCAAAACGTGTTTTTCAGCCCGAAATAAACGCGTTTTTTCAGACAACTGAATCCCCATGTAGCAGCAAGGCTCAGAAGTGCCCACACACTCAGATCTTAACCCCAGTGTGCTGAAAGTGTCAAAACATGTTTTTCAGCAGAAATAAACATGTTTCTGCAAGTTTGGTCAACCCCATGTAAGTTATGGGGCAGTAACAGTACACTTTTCAAAACGTGTTTTTCAGCCCGAAATAAACGCGTTTTTTCAGACAACTGAATCCCCATGTAGCAACAAGGCTCAGAAGAGCCCACACACTCAGATCTTAACCCCAGTGTGCTGAAAGTGTCAAAACATGTTTTTCAGCAGAAATAAACATGTTTCTGCAAGTTTGGTCAACCCCATGTAAGTTATGGGGCAGTAACAGTACACTTTTCAAAACGTGTTTTTCAGCCCGAAATAAACGCGTTTTTTCAGACAACTGAATCCCCATGTAGCAACAAGGCTCAGAAGAGCCCACACACTCAGATCTTAACCCCAGTGTGCTGAAAGTGTCAAAACATGTTTTTCAGCAGAAATAAACATGTTTCTGCAAGTTTGGTCAACCCCATGTAAGTTATGGGGCAGTAACAGTACACTTTTCAAAACGTGTTTTTCAGCCCGAAATAAACGCGTTTTTTCAGACAACTGAATCCCCATGTAGCAGCAAGGCTCAGAAGTGCCCACACACTCAGATCTTAACCCCAGTGTGCTGAAAGTGTCAAAACATGTTTTTCAGCAGAAATAAACATGTTTCTGCAAGTTTGGTCAACCCCATGTAAGTTATGGGGCAGTAACAGTACACTTTTCAAAACGTGTTTTTCAGCCCGAAATAAACGCGTTTTTTCAGACAACTGAATCCCCATGTAGCAGAAAGGCTCAGAAGAGCCCACACACTCAGATCTTAACCCCAGTGTGCTGAAAGTGTCAAAACATGTTTTTCAGCAGAAATAAACATGTTTCTGCAAGTTTGGTCAACCCCATGTAAGTTATGGGGCAGTAACAGTACACTCTGCAAAACGTGTTTTTCAGCCCGAAATAAACGCGTTTTTTCAGACAACTGAATCCCCATGTAGCAGCAAGGCTCAGAAGAGCCCACACACTCAGATCTTAACCCCAGTGTGCAGAAAGGTTCATAACATGTTTTTCAGCAGAAATAAACATGTTTCTGCAAGTTTGGTCAACCCCATGTAAGTTATGGGGCAGTAACAGTACACTTTTCAAGACGTGTTTTTCAGCCCGAAATAAACGCGTTTTTTCAGACAACTGAATACCCATGTAGCAGCAAGGCTCAGAAGAGCCCACACACTCAGATCTTAACCCCAGTGTGCAGAAAGGGTCAAAACGTGTTTTTCAGCAGAAATAAACATGTTTCTGCAAGTTTGGTCAACCCCATGTAAGTTATGGGGCAGTAACAGTACACTTTTCAAAACGTGTTTTTCAGCCCGAAATAAACACGTTTTTTCAGACAACTGAATACCCATGTAGCAGCAAGGCTCAGAAGAGCCCACACACTCGGATCTTAACCCCAGTGTGCTGAAAGTGTCAAAACGTGTTTTTCAGCAGAAATAAACATGTTTCTGCAAGTTTGGTCAACCCCATGTAAGTTATGGGGCAGTAACAGTACACTTTTCAAAACGTGTTTTTCAGCCCGAAATAAACGCGTTTTTTCAGACAACTGAATCCCCATGTAGCAACAAGGCTCAGAAGAGCCCACACACTCAGATATTAACCCCAGTGTGCTGAAAGTGTCAAAACATGTTTTTCAGCAGAAATAAACATGTTTCTGCAAGTTTGGTCAACCCCATGTAAGTTATGGGGCAGTAACAGTACACTTTTCAAAACGTGTTTTTCAGCCCGAAATAAACGCGTTTTTTCAGACAACTGAATCCCCATGTAGCAGCAAGGCTCAGAAGTGCCCACACACTCAGATCTTAACCCCAGTGTGCTGAAAGTGTCAAAACATGTTTTTCAGCAGAAATAAACATGTTTCTGCAAGTTTGGTCAACCCCATGTAAGTTATGGGGCAGTAACAGTACACTTTTCAAAACGTGTTTTTCAGCCCGAAATAAACGCGTTTTTTCAGACAACTGAATCCCCATGTAGCAGCAAGGCTCAGAAGAGCCCACACACTCAGATCTTAACCCCAGTGTGCTGAAAGTGTCAAAACATGTTTTTCAGCAGAAATAAACATGTTTCTGCAAGTTTGGTCAACCCCATGTAAGTTATGGGGCAGTAACAGTACACTCTGCAAAACGTGTTTTTCAGCCCGAAATAAACGCGTTTTTTCAGACAACTGAATCCCCATGTAGCAGCAAGGCTCAGAAGAGCCCACACACTCAGATCTTAACCCCAGTGTGCTGAAAGTGTCAAAACATGTTTTTCAGCAGAAATAAACATGTTTCTGCAAGTTTGGTCAACCCATGTAAGTTATGGGGCAGTAACAGTACACTCTGCAAAACGTGTTTTTCAGCCCGAAATAAACGCGTTTTTTCAGACAACTGAATCCCCATGTAGCAGCAAGGCTCAGAAGAGCCCACACACTCAGATCTTAACCCCAGTGTGCTGAAAGTGTCAAAACATGTTTTTCAGCAGAAATAAACATGTTTCTGCAAGTTTGGTCAACCCCATGTAAGTTATGGGGCAGTAACAGTACACTTTTCAAAACGTGTTTTTCAGCCCGAAATAAACGCGTTTTTTCAGACAACTGAATCCCCATGTAGCAGCAAGGCTCAGAAGTGCCCACACACTCAGATCTTAACCCCAGTGTGCTGAAAGTGTCAAAACATGTTTTTCAGCAGAAATAAACATGTTTCTGCAAGTTTGGTCAACCCCATGTAAGTTATGGGGCAGTAACAGTACACTCTGCTTGCAAAACACCAGTGTTTTCAGCCCGAAATAAACGCGTTTTTTCAGACAACTGAATCCCCATGTAGCAGAAAGGCTCAGAAGAGCCCACACACTCAGATCTTAACCCCAGTGTGCTGAAAGTGTCAAAACATGTTTTTCAGCAGAAATAAACATGTTTCTGCAAGTTTGGTCAACCCATGTAAGTTATGGGGCAGTAACAGTACACTCTGCAAAAC